>NC_142777.1:18925797-19227574 GCF_988280905.1 Pimephales promelas
GCGGAGTGGGCTTTCACACCAAAGGGACACATTCAACCTTGCTGCTGGTGTGCCAAAGCAATTGTTTCCAATATCCAGTGAGACAACCTTTGCTTGGAAAGACCCTTTCCCTTCAACGTCCCACCATGACAGACAAAGAGCTGGTCTGAGGTCCCGAAACACTACGTCCTATCTATGTAGGCATGGAGAGCGCATACTGGACAGCAGTGCCAAGGCTGGGTCTGCCTCCTCTGAGGGCAGCACTTGCAGGTTCACCACCTGGTCCCGAAAGGGAGTGGTAGGAACCTTGGGCATGTATCGAGGCTGGGGTCTCAGGATCACGTGACAGTAATCCAGCCCAAATTCCAGGCACACTTCGTCAACGGGAAATCCATGCAGGTCCCCCCTCTTGATGGAGGGAAATGCAACCAGGAGCGCTGTCTTCATCGACAAGCACTTAAGCTACACTGATTTCAAGGGCTGGTTGCAAGGGCTGGCTCCGCAGAGCAGTTTAAACCACTGAGAGGTCCCAAGAGGATTCAGTCTCCTCGCTCTTCTCAGGAACCTGATGACCTGGTCGTGCTTCGCAAAGGACTTACCCTCAACTGCAACATGAAGTGCGGTGATGGCGGATAAATAAACTTTCAGGGTGGAGGGAGACAGCATTTGCTCCAACCCTTCTTGCAGGTAGGAAAGCACGACACTAATCGGGCATATCGTGGGTTCTTCTTGGTGAGAAAAGCACCAGTTGCCAAGGAGGTTCCACTTCAACGCATAGGCATGTCTCATGGACGACGCTCTAGCAGAAGTGATGGTAGCCACCCCCACTGGTAGTAGGGTACTCATACCTACCTCGTCCCATCCAGGAGCCAGACATGGAGGTTCCAAAGATCGGGACGAGGGTGCCATAGGGTGTCCCGTCCTGAGAAAGAAGGTCCTTCCTCAGAGGAATTGGCCAGGGAGTTGCTGTCGTGAGGAGTACAAGTTCGGAGAACCAGGTCCAGGTGGGCCAGTGGGGCGCAACCACAGGGTCTGTGTGAGAAGGCTCACTGGGGGAAACCTGGAGGCCCTGCCGCCAGCTGTGCACCAGTGCATATGTGCCGAGTCCAGGAAATAAAACAGGCTGCAATGGGAAGAGTCGTGGACAAACAGATCTCCCTGAGTGTCCCTGAATTGTTCCCAAATCAGTTGACTCACCATTCACCAGAGAGAGGGGGAATCCATGAGAGTTCTTTGGCTGCATAGTTCAGATTTCTTGGAATGTAAATAGCACTACACATCCTCAGATGCTTCCGACTCCATAAGAGGAGATGGCAAGCGAATTGCAACATACGGCGGGATCGTCGACCATCTTGGCGGTTGATGTACGCTACCGTCGCGGTATTGTCTGAACGGACTATTATGTCTTTGAGCAACACATGGAAGCGGTGCAGAGCCAATCGTACTGCCAGCAACTCGAGGCAATTGACATGCAGAAGTTGCTGGGGTCCTGTCCAGGAGCCTACGGCAGCATGTCCATTGCACATGGCAACCCAACCTGTGATGGCGGCATCTGTTGAAACAACCGCACTGTTGCTCTGGATTTGACACAGGCATGTCAGCAGTGACTGTGCGCACTCGCTCGTAAGCTGTGCAGACATGGCGACCATGTCGATTTTCATACCGAGAAAAGAGATCCGCTGCACAGGGCAAAGTTTGCTCTTTTCCCAGTTGACTCGAAGGCACAGACGAGCTAGGTGCCGAAGCACTAGGTCTCTGTGTTCATAAACCTTGTCTCGATAGTGAGCTTGGCCATGAGCATTTTGAACGGAATCTTCTGAAGGGATCTGTTCAAAACGCTCAGTCCAGGATTGGGCATGACCCACCGGATTCCTTCTGTAAAATGAAGTGGCTGTAAAACGTATAAATGGAAGTTGTACTGGAATGGTACTGATTTTACTAATGTATTGTGATGTGTGACTAATAATATACAGGTTATAAAGGTTATGTCTACTTTAAAGTCACCATGAAACAAACTGACATTTCTTCAGCCACAAACAGCAGTAATAGCAAACCACAATGATCACAGCAAATCCCGAAAAAAAAAAAAAATCAAGTTCCACCCTACATACTTTCTTTCTTTTTTTTTTGAGAAGCTGTTTAACATGGATATACGTCACAATAGGGAAGAAAAGACCACAACAACTTCAGTTTCATGCTGACTTTGTTACGTCCCACTTACAAAAAAGTGATTAAGCATCCTGTTTCATTTGGAAATACTTCACACAATAAAATAAGTAAAACAAGCTTGAATGTTTTTTTTTTTTTTGTCTTTATATATTTACAGGTTGTTTGCTGTCGGTGGTCGTGATGGAAGCTCCTGTTTGCGATCCATGGAATGTTTTGATCCCCACACCAATAAATGGAGCATGTGTGCACCTATGTCAAAGAGGAGGGGAGGAGTGGGTGTGGCAACATATAACAGTTTCTTGTATGCAGTCGGAGGACATGATGCACCAGCTTCAAGCCATTGTTCTCGTCTGTCTGACTGTGTGGAGAGGTAAGCCACAATGACACAACATCTGCGAAGAAAGAAACCCAACGCCTAATTATCTTCACAATAATGACAACACCCCACAAATGCAGGTTGTGAGTCTCGACAGATAGTTAAGGGTGCCAAGTACTATAATTTACACATTTGTTTGCAAATCCGGACACACCTTACTTCATTGTGAAGACACTGTTACCTTGTTATTGAAGAATGTGGTTGGGAGCCACAGTAGTTCAGTCATCTGGTGTTAAACGCCTCCTGCTGGTGATGATTCGAACTACAGCCAATACCAATGTGGATTAAACCTGGTTAAAAAATAATCAAATGTTAAATCAAATGGTAAAACAGTTTAGGAAAAAAGGCTCAGTGTATAAAATCTAATAATTTTGGAGCCAATGTATAAGTAAATTAGGCTAAAATAACAATAAAAAAAACATTAAAAACATTAATGAACAAAGGCCATCAGAAACTTAAACGCATTACTCTACAAGTTGAAAACACAATAGATTTCATTGTTGGAGATGATAATCATAGTCCTTGTGCTTTCAAAGGCTTCCACTGTCTAGATTACATACTTAATGCTGTTTACCTGCACTAATTAAGTGTAGTTAATTGTAATAATCTCTCTTTTTTTTCAGTGACTTATATTGAAAGTGCAAGCATTGTTTTTCTATTATGTTGCATTTCATCTCATATGTTCTGTACTGCATTCACAGGTATGACCCCAAAACAGACACATGGACCACAGTGTCCTCCCTGAGCGTCCCCCGGGATGCAGTGGGGGTGTGTTTGCTGGGAGACAGGTTATATGCGGTCGGAGGCTATGATGGTCAGACCTACTTAAACAGTGTTGAGTCCTATGATGACCAGAGCAATGAATGGACTGAGGTGGGTGCATTGAGTTCATGTTTAAATCAGGCTTTACTGTTTGTTTTACTCACAATTTTGTACCTGATTAATTTTTTTTAGAGCTCATTATAACTACAAAAGTCTATATATTGTAAAAATGTCCATGGAGTTAGAGGATTTTTTTTTTTTAATTTATATAAATTTTCCAGTTCTTGAAATCCCACTTTAAAAATAAATAAATAGTGATCTGATCACACACTTTTTATTTATTTATTTATTTTTTTTGTTTTCTCCTTTGGTGGTTGTTTACTTATTTATACAGATCCACAAAAAGTGATGCTGCCCATACAGTACAATTCTGGTAGATTTTTCATAGTTCCCTGTCAGTCAGTCAGTCAGTCACGTTCTCGGCTAAGTAGCCAATTACCTTTGAGTGGTAATAAAATAAAACATGTCCAACAAATGAATTGGCTTCAACGGGGCACCTTTCATGGCTTCCAAAACCGTGGAAAGGTCCCACATGGGGACTGAGGGGGGTCTTGGAGGATTTAGCCTCTCATGACCAGATCATTCTTCCCCAGTGACTGGCCAGGTGCGGGTTTTGTAAACGCTGCTATGGCCGCCACATAAACTTTGAGCGTGGATGGGGTTCTGCCCTTATCCAGTAGCTCCTGAAAGAAGGAGAGAACATCTGTAACCCTGCAGTCTAGGGGTGAAAAGCCTCGGGCTTTGCACCAGCCAGAAAACACAGACCACTTTGAGGAATAGAGTCGTCTAATAGACGGCACTCTAGCCTGTGTGATCGTGTTTAACCTGTGATTTAGGTCTACCTGCGCTCTGCCGAATGTCTCCCACAGCAGTAGGACCGTCTGCAGGTGCAGAGACACTTCTCCTGCTGGAACATTGTTTCTGGACAGTCTGTCTGGTCCCAAATTCAGGAGACGAGGCACATGTGCTGCTTTCAATGAGCGCAGATAGTTCTGAGCCCATACCAGGAGGCGTTTCGTCAGCCTGTAAAGGTTTCGGGACCTGACGCCACCCTGGCGATTTATGTAGGCCACGACTGTCAAGTTGTCACAGCGGACCAAGATGTGGTGACCTTTTATTCAGGGACAAAAGGGCCTCAGCACGTTGTCGACTGCCATCATTTCTAGACAGTTTATGTTTAGGAGCTTCTCCCGTTTTTACCACTGGCCAAAGAATGGTCTGCCCTCAAGCAGCGCTCCCCATCCCGAGGTTGAGGCGTCCGTGGACTCCACTTTCACACTTGAGGAAGTCCCCAGGTTTACACCTAACTGATACCAGTCGATTGCTCTCCATGTTTTCAGAGCTGTGACAAATTTGCATGAGGTGGTACTCGCGTTTTTTTTTTACTCGCGAAGCAGACCCAACTGGAGTACTGATGATGCTGAGGCCATGAGACCCAGCATTTTCTGAAACCTTTTGAGCGGGACTATAGTGCTGCAGTGGAAGGATTTTGTGATGCGCTGAATGTTCAGTCTGGCGACTGCTCTGGAAAGCTCTGGCGACAGTCGCGCTGTCATAGACTGCGAGTCCATTTCTGTGCCCTGAAAAGATATTCTCTGACTGGGGACAATAAACTTTTTGCCCAATTGACTTTGAGGCCTAGATTGTCGAGATGTTCGAGTAATATGGTCCTGTGTTCTATGAGCTCTGAGTGTGATCGAGCTAAAATCAGCCAATCGTCCAAGTAGTTCAAACCTCGCATGCCCCTAAGTTTTACCGTTGGCCTGAGCTGACTGTATGTGTGTTGGTTTCATTTTTACAGAAACCGTGGGACATGCAGTGTGTAGTGTTTGTGGGCACTGGGTTGTGGGCACATTCACAACATTTCGATTTCATTTTATTATTATTATCATTTTATCATGTGTATTATTCTAGCTATAAAGTTGCTCTCTTATTTGTATGGTTCGTTTTTTAGATGTTACATTATCATGGCAATAAATAACACAGTCTCATCCTAAGTCGTCATATAACTGACGTCTTGGGACGTCTTTTGACCATACGTCAACATCCACTTTTTTTGGGTGCCCTCTTATGATGGATAGATCCACTTTTATGGACTTCAAAACAGAACCAGTCATTGAATGCCGTTTTAAAGCTTGGCAGTGCCAGGACATTTTTAAATATAACTCTGATTGTGTTCATCTTGAGCGTGAGTAAATCATGGGATCGATTTCATTTTTGGGTGATTTCATTTTTGGGTTATGTCTTGTGGCTATAATTTTGAAACCGAGTATTTTAGCTTTTATGCATTGGCCCCATTGTATTGTGCAGTAAGTTCATTGAACCATTTTTTTTTTTAAAAAGAAAGGAGCAATTCAAAATTAATATGCATGTTATTATGCCACAGGGACTGTCAGTTAAACTTGAAATACTCCTGAATAAATCTTAGCTGTCCATAGTTTTACCAAGAATGCCGTGTGCTCAGAATAATAAGAAATCTTGAACCTAGAAATGTTCTAGAACATTGGATTATGTCAAAACAGTCAGCTTTGTGAATATTCTTTCAATGCGTGGATGATGTGCATCTGTGAACAGGAACTGCAAGCATTTCCTGCCATTCATCTGTTTTCCACTGTGTCACAAGCCACTCTTTCCTTAGCCAGTCTGCATAAGAAACACTCTATTCAAGTCTAGTTTGCCTCCTGTCTGAGCTTCCCATGGCTCCCTCTTGCTCTCTCTTTCATAAGATTACCTGAAATGGGCTGTAAGTAGACTGAGTGTGGGTGAGAGCACTGCGGAGGAGGGAATTTTCTGCGGTCGGACACTGGTCGTTAACCTCTGTCTCTTGTTATTCCAGGAGGTTTTTCTAAACATCGGGAGAGCTGGGGCCTGTGTGGTGGTCGTGAAACTGCCTTGAAGGCACAGAGTCCCTGGACTTTGACCTCAAAAAGGCGTGCAATGTCAACTCTTGGAATGCTCTTTTCACACAGTACAGAAAGTTCATCAAAGCTATCGTCAATAGTGGATTCAAAAACATTCTGTTTTTACTCCGATATTTCAGCACTATTAGAGACTGGGGTGGAAAAAAATGCTTATAAGATTTTACTTTAACTGTAATAAAATTATATAAGAAAATTTCACATTTTATATTAAGAAAAAAAAATACTTTTGAAAATGTATCCAGGCTGATTTTGTTTTTAGGTAGAACTTTTCATTTTAGTGTTAACATCTTGTTATTTTCATCCAACATTTTTGACATTCTTCTAATCTTTTAACTATATCAAAATCAAATGTATTTCAAAGACAGCTGCATACTTGTTTACTTGTGTAATTTTGTGGAAAATGTATTTTGATCTTAGATACACAATTTTAAAAACCACTGTGAATACTTCCAGTTGTATACTTGCAACCAATTATCCTGGTTTATACCCAAAATGTTTGTGGACACTCACTCATGCAATTCTCATCTGAAGTTACATTTTGTCCGAGACTAGGTTCAGCACGAAGTTACTATAGAAGCAAAAAACAAAAACAAAAAATAAATAAAATAAAAAATAAACAAAAAACACCAAAGTAATTAGCACGTGTTGGTAAGTCATGATTTTAATGGTAATAAGGTTTACAGTAGAAAACATACTATTATATCATATTGATATTTCACCTTTATGTAAAGGTTTTGTAATTTGTATTGTAAATAGTCCCTGGTTCAATGTAATTTATTATCATAACATATTGGCATGCTACTTCAATATGTTTGATTTCCTTTATTAAATGTTTTAAAGACCCCATGAAATCACATGCCAAACAGTTTTGTGTTGAAATGTTCCCTATTCGAACTGGAAGATCGAATGGGATAAATCAAAAGGCTCATTTTATATTAAATCGGCTAAAGTTTTGTCACAATCATGAAAATTTTAAATTTGTATATCTGCCAAAAGATAATTTTGTCTGCATTTACAAATACAATAACATATACAACTTCAAAGCTTACAGACATGGACTAAATGCAACAAAACTCTTGGTATCATGGGGTCTTTAACCATGATGTCAAAATCATTAGCTAAAACTGTTATATAATTTCTTGCTTTGTGATACTGATATTCATGTGTTCTTTGACTGCCATAATGTTTTATTGAAGAGCCTCATTACCTTTTATTGAAGAGACTTAACTGGAATGTAACATGCTGATCAAGAATAAGTTTACTAGTGTGACACATTTGTAATACAGAAAATGCTTTCATTTACTTTTTCATTGTTTTATATGGCATGCTGAAGAAACTTGGGAAATAAAAAGTTATTCTCTTTACTGAGTATTTCCATGGCATATGCCATCTGAATAGGCAATACTTGTCCTGCATATGCTGTTTCAAGCCCCTTTATTTTTATTTTTTGTAATACTCCAGTGGCCTCCAGTGGTTGTCTCTTGTACAGCCATGGATGCATATTGCCTCAGCTGTAGTGTCTGTTAGATGTCTTGTATCTAAAACATCAAACAGACACTACTGTCTTGAAACTAATAATGCATTCTATCTGAAAATTAAAATATGACCACTGAAACAAGTCTACCACAAAGATTATCCATGTCATCTGCAACAAAATCAACATGTGGCCAACAGTCTGGCTACTTTCTTTATGCTAAACATTATAATTTTGAAGTCAAAATCTAACAACAACAACAAGATTTCTACGATGGGCAATACATCAAGTACACTGGTAGAATCATTATTCTACATGAAGGACATGACTGAATCGATATGAAATGAAAAGAGGCTATAGCATTTCAATCAAACAGGCCCAGAGACTTAGGAGGTTCACTTAAATGGTCCAAGGCTATAGAAAAAAAAAAGAACCTGGATTGGTGCAGTGTAACCTTTAAAAAATTAATGTGTTATTTGTTGATAGTTTGAAATGTCACAAGATGAAAGTGATGCGAAAGGACAGAGCAATGCCTAAAGCCAGAATGCATCTGATAAAATGGATAGATTGCAATTATGTTCTTTGTTCTCCAACAGAGCAAGAGCAAAACAAAGACTGAACATTTCAAAGGGAATAAAAATTGATTATTATTGCAACGCAATTGCTGCAGCACATCAGAAGATGGGTGGAGAGGGAGTGCGAAAGGCTAAAACGGCTGCAGGTGTTGTTTCAGTCCCACCAGATGTTGGAAATGGCAATATCTGAAAAGCCCTCTGAAATTACCTGACCTCCGGTTCATGGAAAGCTGTGTCTGTTTCATCCAAGCAGGAAGTGAGAAATCAATGCCAAGACCTCTGAATGAATGTAAGAAAGTACAGACCTATATAAGTACAGACCTATATATTCTACTTATTTTATGTTACATCTGTTTTATTTGTATTAGCAACTTTCTAATTTTGAGAATATTTACTTTACTTTCTCTGAAATCTCAAACCTTAATAATAATCTGTCACAAATTAATTTCATCTTGCAAAAAAAATACAGCAAGTGTGATTTTGTTGGACATCACATACGCTTCTGTCGATATCACTGGGACCATCAAATTATTTTGCATACTTATTGCAGAGCTCAAATAAGAATTCAATATAAACACGACAGTCTTAACTAGAACCAGCAGACCTTGCAATGACTTACAGTGACACATACTCAACCTGGCTCTACATTTGAACATGGCTTTACATTTTAATGTGTGTGCATAATTGTGTGTTTACAGCAGATGGTGCTGTTGCACTTTAAGTCACATTGCTTTAAATAAGGCGTTCTCTGTCCTTGCTATTAACAATACATTCAACACAGAGAGAGAGAGAGTCAAAGCATGGCTGCCTTAGTCACTTTTTGGCATCCATAATGGCTCACTTTTAGTCTAGAACTACAATAAGCATCATGTTCACATAACGCCCTTTGCATTTTTCATTTTTTCTCAACATGGGAATGGGAGAAGTGTTAGTCAATATATAGGGAAACAAAGAAACTTGTTCACTTTGATTTTTTTTTTAAATATATTTTGGTGTAATTTAGAAAGTAATATGTTACTTTACTAGTAACTTGAAAAAGTAATATGATTACGATACTCACGTTACTTTTAATGTGTTACCCCCAAAACTGTGTGAGTGTGTGCATGTGTTTATATCATAGACCGTAAAAAAAAATATGGACATTGTGTCCGTGACGTTATTTTCAGATTTCTGAAGAGCATTTTTGAAGCCTAAAGTGAGCAGAGCCGGCTGACGCCATCTTGGCCTCGCGTCACTCCCGGATAACCGAAAATGGGCAAAGAGGCGGGACGTGGGTGGGTGGAGCTGAGGTGCCTGGTTTCAGAAACCACGCCCGCATAGAGATCAGATCCACTTGTCCGTGCGACACTTCTACCGCTCCGCACTCTACTTTATTCCTATGGGTGACGTCAAGCGACATCAACGTGTCCGCAAAGCATCCCGGGAAGGCAGTGTTGAAAAAACACGTTGCATCAAAAAGCTGGCCGATGTCCATCTTTATGCAAATTACTATAATCCGTTGAACCCATTTGTTCTAGGAGTCTTACTACAAATAAACAGCGGTAAACTTGAGGAACTTCCATCAATGTATAAATGAGGGGAGGTTTCACAACACAAAGCTTCAGTCACTTTGTGGGCGATAACGCTGTTGCTGTTTTACCGGCAGGATAAATACATATGTACAAATAAATGTACAAATTAATTTGCGCTGGGTGCAAGATAGGGCTCTATGTGTGTTGTGATGCTGTAATATTACTATTTAAAAAATGTATTATGCAGTAACTTACTATTTTGTTCTCAGCATGTGTGTGACAGTGAATCATGTCAGTCAGCATGGCATCGCACGTAAAGTTTATAGAGATTATAGAGGGGTATTGATTGCGATTTCACTTTTATCATTTTAAATAGTGTGTAATGTTGCTGTTGGTGCATGAAGAGTATTTGCAAAGTTGCAGCGTTGAAAGTTCAGTGTAAGCAGAGATATTGTCTTACACCGTGTCCTAACTACACGCGACGCGATAAAATTCCAGCGACAGCAAGTGTGTCTGTCCACACGCGACTGTGAGATGCCGAACATTCAGAACAGCGTGTGAGCCTATGGTTTGAGCAGAGTCTCTCTGTGAAAGCGCACTGTTGGCCCGCACTCGCATTGAATATGGGTAAGGACATAATCAAATCAAGAAATAACATAATTAAAAATCAAAACATTAACAAAATATACTCATTGACTAATTTTGTTATGAAGTACAGTCGTATGTTTGCATAGAATTCATTTTGAACGATATTACATGCTTTCAAAATCTGAGGTAAATTATCCGTTATCGCTTGTGGCACAGTGACCTATTTTTAACTAAAAATAAACGATGTGTACTCATAACCAGTGTAATTTCTTCATTCTGTCAGCCGCAGAAATAGGAACCGTTTCTAAATTAGAAACTTCGCGTGTCGCCGTCGCGTCTGGTTAGGACAAAAACTCTGATTAACATGGAAAAGATACCTTTTATCTCGTGTCGCGGCGTCGCGGCGCGTGTAGTTAGGACACGGTGTTATAAAAATCAGGAAGTATATTGCCTACAAAAACGACTCAATTGGGACTACAGCTGGGTTTTAGACATCACTAACCCATACATTTACATCAACCCTCCCTCCGGAAAATGCAAAAAAGGGCATGGTTATATTTCTGCTGCTCTTCGAGTGTTTTGTGTTCACCCAGCTGTCAGGTCGTCTGTGTTTGAGCTTCCCACGGACGCTGTACTTCGTCAACAATGGATACAATTTATGTTTGATTATGTTCCTGAAAAGACGATCGTAATCTAGCTCTCTTTGATGCGCATTTTATGAGAGACAGCTTCAAGAAACTCTACGAATTCAATGCCGGGTTCAACAAGAAACTGTTACTATAACATGAAGCAGTTCCAACTTTAAAACCAGAGGCAGCAGTTGTTTGGCCACAACCTGTAAGTAGGCTAAGACTTAATCATTTTAAATGTATTTGCATGTATAATTCCAGATGTAGCCTTGTGTTTTATTTTTTTTCAAATGCCAGCGCTGGCTTTATAGCCACTATAGGCTACTAGTTATGCTATTTTGTATCTACGACAAACACGTATAAACATTATGGACCTGAATTTTGAATAAGTACTAATGTTTTAAATGTATTTTTCATGTATATATGCTTTATGACGTTATTTTCGATGTGATCAAGAACGTAATCTAATGCCAACGCTGTTTGAGTATAACAGTCAGTCAGTTGCTATTGTTGCCAGTCAGATGCTATTGTGTTAAACAAACGTGTATAAAGTTAAAAAATGTAGCAAATTATCATTCAGAAACGTTTAGTAAGAGCCGTTTGTGGTGAGGTTCTGCTGGACTCACTTTCTCGCCGCTTTCTCGGTCTGATTCTGACATGAATGAACGTTTCGCCCATAAAGGTAATGGGCGTTTATCTTCCGGACAACGTGAGCAACAGTTTAGCCAATCACAACACACCGGCCCAAACTAACCAATCTGAGCCCACTGCCTGTTTCTGAGGGAGTGCTTTCATAGACTCAGGAAGTCAACCGCTCATTCGAGGACATAGGAGAGCGTGGCTGACAATGGGCTCTATGCACGGCGGTATTTCCGGTGAAGGTGTAAGGATGCTCGATTACTTCCGTCTATCGTTGAGTCCAATGTAATACCGAGAATTTATATTGAATTTTATACTCCATGGTTATACTAAAGAAACGTTAGTCACAAAAAACAGATAAAACAGACACCCCTTGTTGTGTTTATGCTTCTTTTTAAAATGATATTAAATAAACATAACTATATATAAAATGACATTTTGACAATGACGTTTCAATGACGGCAGGACAGTAAATTTTGAAGACTCTGCCAAAATCCCGTTTTCCTTGGTTTTCCTCCTCTTTAATCTCCACAACCGGAAACTGACGAGCATCCTTGCGTCAAATGCGGAACTTATGTGTGCATATAGCCCATAAAGGTGAAGTTTATGAAAAATAAGACTTTCTAAAAAAGAAAGAAACACGAATACGTGTTATATTGCACCCCATAAACACAATCATGCAAAGAAAAAAAGCAGTCAGCCCCCCCTTTAAAATCCTCCCAAATTGGGTTTAACCATATTTTAGCAAATGTGCCAGAAACCCACGCTCATTCAAGGATGTGCCTTTATTGCATGGACGTAAAACTTCCTTTTACAGCACAGTATTTACGTGCACTTACCTAGAAAGTTCTGGCTATAATATAAGGTAACATGGGTCAGTGGTAACAGGACTGTAAAAGGAAGTGTTACCAACCCCCCCAATATATATATATATATATATATATATATATATATATATACATACATACAATAACTTGAAAACATAAATCTTGTCACAGTCCTCATCTGCGCCTGTCTGTCTTTGTTTGCACTACACTACCCAGAATTCTCCTTGTCTCCACACCTGAACTCACTCCCTCACTTACCAGCCTGTTCATCGTTATCTTCATCAATGTCACCTGTCTTCACCTTATGTTTGATTTGTGCTTGTATTTAGTTTGCTTCTGTTCAGCCTGTTCTGGCTGGTCATTTTGTGTGTGTGTGTGTGATTTGTGGATCTTTAGCCCATCTACCTGCCTGAGCCAGTTTTTGATTTAGTAATAGTAAATGTTGGAATTGAAGTTTTTGACTCAGTCTCTCCTTAAACCTGCACAAATCTATAGTATGGCTTCGGAGGGCTTTTTTTATTTATTTATTTTATTTTTTTACTTTTAGTGATGGAACTTAGAATACGCTCATAGTCATTGAGGAGATGGATAATCTAGGACTATCTGACCAGCAAATGCATTTTTGTTTGTGCAGAGATTAAATGTCAAAAGAAATATTTCTACAAAACATTTTTTTTCTTTTAAATATTACATTTTTCCCCTACAACAAATATCACAACTCTGACAACAGATAAAACTTGAGGGTTATTTATATGCAAGAAGCTCAAGACAAATAGAAAATACAAATAAAGCAACAATACAGTGGATATGATTTTATATACAGTGTTGGCCTATATATACACATACCTATATATATATATATATATATATATATATAAAAACAGTAATTGCTGTCAAAAATGTCAGAAGTGATCTGGCAAGGCAGGGAAGAGGAAGGGAAAGACGAACTGTTGTTCCAAAGCCACCTCATTTGAAAATGTCTTAATTGCTATTCATACGTTCTCAGAGGTATTTTCTGCAGTGCCAGAAAATGACACACAGCATGAGAGGCATCTGCAATGTTCGTCAGATGTTTCGAGCCTGAAATGGGAAGTAGAGACTTTGTCTCAGAGGCTGAAATGATGTGCTGATTGTCATTCAATTTAACAAGATGTGACGGGAGGAATGTGCAGATCAACAAGCTTTAAAGAAGAAGAAATGAACCCATCCATCGCTTGCTTGTGCAGGCTTTGTGCCGTCTTTGAAATTATGCATAGTGGGCCTGTCCACTGACTTCAGATGATATAGAGCCTGTCTTTTCATTGTCAAAATTTAAATTTTCGTTCTTCCCCCTCAAAGGCAGTCTTCTGATGTCAGGTAGACTGCTGCCAACTCGCCCGAGAGCCCAGATTCAACGTTTGTGGATTTTTCACCGGAATGAATGCAATTAGACTGCTTTGTGGGTGTAAACTGTCCCTAAGCATAAACTACGACACAGTGCAATCTATCATTTTAATGGGCTTCAACTTCCAAGGGAGATATTCTTTAATTCAGCGACTACATACACTGTGTCACTAATACAAACACAAGAGGACTGAACCTCCACAAACATGAATGTCAGTTTCCCAGACAAGCTTATGAGGGAACTTTTAACAGAGGTGTGAATGACAAGCATATCTAAATTACCTGTAGATAACCTTGTGTGTAAAATCGCAATGGAATTTGTTTTGCAACGCATTTCTAATCATCTGTGACATCTGAACCAGGGAAGAACGGACAGTATAAGAACACACAGCACTAATCACACTTCAGTAATGAGTCCAAAAAAACATGAACAAAATCATGTCTTCATCTGAACTGAAACTCTGATTCTCTTTTAATATCCTCACATGAGAAAAAAAGTCAGAAGTGAAGACGTGAAACGTATAAGACAACACAAGACTATCAAACATAAGCCCAAGTTTAACACTTCTAACAACTTTAGGAACGTTAGCAAATAATAGGCTGCAATTACATCAGAAATGCTCCCAAGGCTGTGTCATGATTATTAATTAAACACCCTTCAGAATGCATATAAATCTGCTGTCTGACTCCCGTTTTAGGAACAGTGACAAGCTGAGCGCAAACATGATGTGCCTCACATTTCAGATCAAACAAAAATATAAATAGCTTGAAAAATAGACAGGAAAACAAATTACAACCATAAGGTCGAAGTACAAGATAATAATAAACCTACAACAACATTTAATTAAGTTTGACATTTTCTTCCCCTCAAAGGAACAGTTCACCCCAAAATTAACATTCTGTTATCATTTTACTTACCCTCAAATCATTCCAAACCAAAGGTGTGCTTTTTCATGCTTTTGGTTTCAAGTTTGAACACTCTAAACAATGCTGGGTTGTTTTAACCCAAAATTGGGTAAAATATGGTCAAACCCAAATGTTGGGTTAAAAATTTAACCCAACTTCAACTTTCACTTTCAACTGTACATTTTTAATTACATGTTTAAACCAACATTTGGGTTTGTCCATATTTGACCCAAATTTGGGTTGAAATAACCCAGAGTGAAGGTTAAAAAGGATGCAATATCTCCATGAAAGTATCAAAACGGTTTTAAAAAGGGTTTTACACAACTGATGGGCTACAACAAACATTCTGAAGTCTTTCACTGGTAATCTTCCTCTCCAGTGAGTCAGTCATTTTAAACTAATAATAATTTAGGTCAGTTTTGTGAACTTGCTCATGAATCAGACATCATCAGGAACTCTCATAAATACGCCAAGGGGAGCTATGTCAATGGGTGGACGTCAATATTTTCAGTGAAATACAACTTTAATGCAGTCTGTTCTTCACACAATATTTATGCATGGTTTTAGAAGACTTTAAATATTGCCCATGAATCATACAGTATGCATTACTTTAATGATGATTTTAGAGCTTTTACATCCTTTTGAAGCTCGAAAGTCTCCATTTGTTGTAATATGCAAGACAAATATGACATTCTCCGATAATTCCTCCTTTCGTTACAGAACTGAAAGAAAGCGGGCTAGTCAAAGAGATTTGGATCAAAACAGTGAGTAAATAATAAAAGAATTCTGAACTTTTCAAAGAGCAGTCCTCTATAACATTCAAGGACACTGAAGGTTAAACAAAGCCAGAAATAAAAATAAACGAAATATAAAATATAGTATTGAATCAGTTGATAGATTATCACATAACCCCCCCCCCCCTTAAGCAGTTCTTTTGCTCTGCACAGCTGCAAAAATTAGAGAGAGCTTAATCACCACCAGTTTAGGTGAAAAGTATGCATTCTACCGAGACCTCATTGTTAGCTGCTTTTGTTGGTGAAGATGAACTACCCATGACAATTAAAGTTCCAGGCCATTACTTTGCTGAATAAACGGTTAGCCCACAAAGCTTAGCTGTTCTAAAAAAGACCTCAGGTCTAGTTCTTTGTCAATTCCCAGAGATATTCTGTTACTCTGAAGTTATGTTAAGTGAGGAAATACTTCAAACAGCAGGCCGTCATGTTAAACAAGGCACCAAAAAAATCATTATCACTCTTATCTAACATAATTTAATAATAAATCATCAGAGAAAAACACAGGACCTCACCACTTTATACTCCCCTTGGTATTGTGGTGCAATCTGCTCTGCTAGAATCACACCCAACCTCATAAGCACTGTACACCTGCAGGTTCAGATGCAAAGCAGGTCACTTGCGGTTATTCACATCGGCCAACGATGTCCCAAAATATTCAGAGGATAATCACAGAAAACCAGGGCAGGGGTGGTAGTGTTTAACTTCTGGGTCATAGTCTATAGCTGCCAGCCAAGGGGCACGAGTACTGCAGCACACCGAGTTAATTTAATCACTTTTGAAACGTTTTGTAGGTGGTTTCATGGTGGGGAACTGCTTCACAGCACTGTGTAAGCCCAAAGCTCACACGCACCGCCAGAAGGCCTGCCGATGGCAGCACATAGTGCACCTGCCTGATCCAGGTTCAGAGTCTGGATTTCAGCCTATCGCTGGTAACAACTTCAAAAAGATTAATTTGATCTTACAGGGGTGCTATTGCATAAGGGGGCTTTGCATATACATACATACTCGAGTATAGCCTTCAGCTTGAAAATTTGAGAAGGCAGATTCTCTTTAAAATCAGCCTCGGTGTATCTTTCCCAACCTGCCTTTTTCGATGTGTTTAGCAAGTGTTGTTATATCATTCGGAGAACCACAGCATTTTGTGGGTATTCAAAGCTAGTAATGCAAAGTTCACAGATTTTTTTTTATTTTTATTTTTTTTTTTAGGTAAAAAAATCCAATTCACTACCTAAATGTTCTCCACGTTGTAAAATATGTAATTAAGTAAAGGAGTTATCTGCTTTCACATCCTCCACTAGAGTTTTGCGAAACATAACAGAACGGACTTCTGCCACGCATATAATACAAGTACACATTTAAACTAAATTAACTACTCGGCCATTTTCAAAAGCAAACTTAACACTAAAAAACAAGTTTGATACCTCGTGGACTTTCCTAATAACATTTATTTATTAATTTAGCTGACACTTTTATCCAAAGCAACTTACAATTGCTATATATATCAGAGGTCGCGCACGCCTCTGTAGCATCTAGGTCTTGCTCAGGGTCACATTGGTGTCTCACAGTGGATTCGAACCCGGGTCTCTCACACCAAAGGCATGTGTCTTATCCACTGCGTATAGACTTGACTAGATAATAGTCAAGTCTCCTGCTTCGCTCATATAGGGCTTTACACAATACAAGATAGTTTCAAAGCAACAGTGATAACAGGAAAATGGTTTATTGATGCAAGCAGAGTTCATTTCGGCTGTACAGCAGCTCTAAAAGAAAATAGTGTCATTGTTCTGCTGAAGTTAGTTGAGTGTTGATTCAGTTCCGTAAAGATCATCATCAAATTATATAATAAGCATTATAATATCATCTTAATAGATAATAATATATGTAACATTACTTCAGTGTGCTATAAACATAAATATCTATGGTACATACTGAATTTGATAATATAATGATAGTACACTTTCTGCAAGCTGAAAGTTTAGATTTGTCAACAAAACAGAAGCAATGTTATAGACATTTCTGAAAAGTACATGTAAAAAAAAGAAAGAAAAAAAAAGACATGATCAGTAATTCATGGTAACTGATAATTCTTAAAATTTAAGCCAGCAAGTGTATAAGTTGAAATAAGTGGAAATTATTTTATTCATATGTCTGTTTTGTCAGAGGATTATATTACAATAATATTACAACAAGTCTTTTATTTTGTATGTCCTGCCTCGGTATTCACAAAGCAGGCAAGCAGACTGTTTTCGACTGCATATTCTAACAGCACACATATGTCCTTGAAAGTAAACTCCCCACCATAGTTCACACATGACCTTCATACAACATCTCACTGCTTGAGTCTCCGTCGACCTTAACCCATTCATTGCCCTTGGCAAAACACAAACATGTACACACATTAATCTTTCACTTCACATAAAATAGAATTTTCTCGTAGCCCTTTGACTTGGACTGAGACAAACTCTTTGGATGCACAGATTGTCTGCTGAACCTTGAACAAGGGCAACAAATCACTCTTGGATCAAATTCATTCATTCAGCCTGGCTCCTGCAGGTGAATGTGGATAGTGTGAAATAGTTTTGTTACTGAAAGCTGATTATTACTGACTCCCTGGCACTTGGCACTGACCTTCTTTGTCATTACAGTCCTAGGGTTTGACTTCAGAGAGCCCCACACAGCAGTTCACGTCTAGACAGTCAATCATGGGCCTTTTAATGAAATTAGTCACTTGTCTTTTATCACAAATCCCAATTATGTGGACACAGGAGTGATTTTTAAATAATTTCTGCTCTGAGTGGATGGTGCAATTCTTGTCCCTGGGTGCTTCAATAACCTCTAACATGGAAAACAGACAATTTTATTAAAGCGGTCATTAATTGAGAATTACAAATTTTCCTTGATCTTTAGACAGCTCTATAACAGGTCATATGGAGTTAATTTTGTGCCATAATTAAACAAATAAATCCAGCATTTTGCCAACAAACTCGATCTGCTTTGCTTTGCAGATCGAGGGAAAACTCAACTTGCAAACAAACGTGAAAGCAATGTGAAAGGTCAATTTGAGTTAAAATGCAGAGTAACAAATATTCTGTTTTACAAATATAATTAAATGAGCCTAGATAATATTTCACAAATAAATACAAAACATCTAATTTGCATGTTTTGAACAAATACCAAATCTAGTGCATACAAATGCATCTGTCTGCTATGTTTATGAGACACTTGGTTTTTTATGAGATCTCAGCTCGATTTTCTCAAAAATGCAGTTAAAAAACTTCCTCCTCTAAAACAGTAGATGGCGCTAAGATAGGGCATTAATTTAGCGACAGTCTCCAGGGAGAAGCACTGATTAGAAATGCACTTGCATTTGCCTACAGCTGAGGACAATGACCGAGAACTTTAAAGACGTTGCAGTCATCGCGTCAGTAAGACACTATTCGTTTGTTTGCTTCATTTCACTGCGGATTCGTTTTTAAACAAGACACATTGTTCATGCAGGCTTTTCAGACAGACTGAAAATAAAAGATGATGCAGTGACGAATCAATATATTTGTTGTTTACTTCCAAGTCTTGAATGCGGCAGTCCTATGTAAATGTGTTTAGAGAGGGTAAAAAACAGGATAGAAAATATATTACTTATAAATAAGATTTTTATTTTTTTTTTTTTAATGAAAAAAAATCTTTATAACATTATAAGTGGATTTTAGAGAACATAATAAAAAATGCAGTTCATGAACTTTTAAGAATTTCTTTAATGGACATACAGTAGGCCTATTAAAAAAATCACATTTTCTTGGGAATAATGGCAATTTTTTATATTAGTTTATCCTTTCTCATCAAATTTGCTTTTCATATTGCTTGTTTTTTTGTCAAATCCTTTGAACTAACAAAGGGGTGTCAGAGGGTCTAGTTGCAACTAAGTCTCTAAGCTAATACATCTTTTAGAGGTAATTTGTTTATTATTATTCTTTCTTATTTTAAGACTGTATAAAACCAGGCTCAATTTGACACCCTCAACCAAGTTGACACCCTCAATTAAGATGCCAATCCCTCTCTGAACAATGGCTTACTTCAGCCTTTATTTCCAACATGTTCATTTTCTTGCCTATGTAAACAATCAAGTCATACTGAAGTGCCTGAGCTTGATATCCACTACAAGAGTTATGAACAAAGTAAATGTACAGAGCTCCTAAGGTACTACACAACAGGAATGGCCCTTAAGTTGTTCTGGATTCCATTTAAATTAGGACAAATTAAAGAGAATTGTACTTATTAGTATAATAGAACAGTTTTACTCAAGGGCCCCTATACCTTGGTGGACTGCAAGGTATATAACCAACTGAAAAACTATGATAGGAATAAAAGAGAATGCATTATAAGATGCAATTAAACTCAGCGAGAGTTAATAGGTGTGGTGCCGTGAAGAGGGACAAATTGAAAGACATGATGTGTCTGCCAATGAGGGATTTCATGCCAATGTCTTTAAGCTTTTCAGTTGAGCAAGAGCAGCACCCCCTGTGACAGAAAACCCACTTTCATTGTGTTTCAAGCTTTAGCACTTTCCTAAAACATGCCCTTCACAGTGTTTTCAGGGGGGGGGGGGAACACCTGGATCATGCATTGCCACTTGGAAGATGGGCTACATAAAAGCTAAATCTCCAGTGTGGCATGTTAAGCTCCGATAATCTGCCGCAGTGCACACAAGAAACACCACTGCATAACTAAACGTCACTGTGACACGGCACCTGGTCAGAATTGCAGATGACGGTGTTCTGAGACACTCTTAAAAATAAAGCTTCTTTATCGGCATCGATAGTTCCTTGAACCTTTGCATTCTACAAAAGATTCTCGATTTAAAATGCTCTTCACACCAAGAAAAATAAATAAATACAATTAAGAACTGTTCACTGAAAATTTCTTTGGGGAACCAAAAAGTTTGTTTGGAACAACCTTTACTTTTAGGAGTGTAGGTGCAATCCAGAAATCCACCAGGACGATGTCGTTCTTCTGTTCCGGTTGGAAATCATCCCTGTTGACAGAGCCAACTCATGTCATTAATATCACATTCAAAGGCATCACAGCAATGTGAGTCACGTCAACGCCAAGAATGTCCTCCAGAAGCATGCATAAATTACTTTCAATGGCTTGCACTGGGTTGGTCGGCAAGTGATCCATCTGCGCTCGTAACAGCTGAGGCTCAGTGCAACGAAGAATCGGAGGGCAAGGCTTTCTTCCAGCATGCTCCCTTAAGCTTAATAATATGTCATCTGGAGAATGATGTAACACAGACTGCTGCTCAGAAGGACGGACTCAAAGGAGCTGATTACTGTGGATCATCCTGAATGAAACAAGCATCCAAATCTCCAGCGAGACTCTAAATAGTGTTTGACGATAGTCACAGAAACAAGAGAGGGTTTAAAAACACTCACAACTGCACTGAGCGTGATCATTACAGCAGCTCCACAAGGCAAACCAATGGCAACAAAAGTTTTGTTGCTGTTGTTTTAACTTAAGTTGTCAAGACTGTCAAGTCTCATAAGTGCTTAATCTTGAATATGAGCCTCATTCAATCACATCTTTAAAAGCAATGCTCTTCTTAATGCGATTATATCCATAACCAGCTATATATAGGGATACTTTAAATTGTGCTAATTGGGAGTAGGTTGTCATCTTAATTTATCACATTTCAAGAAAGAACGTTTCTCTTATGACTCTATGTAATGAGAGCCATTCTTTGTGTGAGTGTGCTGGCCATGTGATTGGATATTCGCTTTCCACAAGATGGCAACATTGACTCATCTTGCTGCTTTTTATAGTCTCTTAGGCAGCCGAAGCCAGAAGAACCCCGTGCGTTTATGTTGCAATTCCACCTGCTGCGAGACCAGGAAGAAAAGGCCTTTGGTTGTTCTTTCCATGGGTCCTTTTCACTTCAGGCTGCTAATATTATTTTGTCAAGTTATTCTGATGCCATTACAGCAACAAACATTGCTTTAGTAGGATGTTGTGAGATATAGCCTGTTTATTGCATATTGTGACCACTCAAATCTCTAGAGTATATAGGTAACTGAATGAAATCAGTTTTAAACTTCCCCACGTTCTTCACCAATCAATATTGAGGCAAGAATAAAATTTGCTTTGAAAAATTTGCGAGGACAGAATTAAACATGAATATTGCATGGTTGAACAACGTGGGCTTCCCATAAATCATAAAACAGTTCTGTGTTAAGACTTTCTTCTTTTTTAAACACATGTAGATTCAGATAAAAATCACCTCGCGGGATTAAAAGCTGTAAGGATCAAGTCTGGCTAAAGTTAATATTTATTAATTTCACAATTTGCTTTTTAATTCTGCTTTAGTAGTTCTCAAAAGTGCAGAGTTAATAATTAATAAAAATTTAGCTGGTACCTCTGCTTAAAAAAATATTGATCAATGAAAACTCCTTGAAGTCGGCCTGAGGCGAACTTTAACAGCATCTGGATCTACCAGTGGTAGAGACATTTAACATAGATGAACGTCTGAATTATTCAAACAAAAATGAATTAAAGAAATACATTTATACAATCCTTGAAGCTATGAAAGATCTGAAGACTTTAATAGACAGCGCTGCAATCTGGCACAAAACTTTTCACATTTACAGAGTGTAATTAATGTTTCAAACGCCAGGCTCCTCCCACACAATCTGTTAAATAGAGTTAAATATAAGACTCCTCCCACAGATCTAGTGTATGTCGTACTAAGCCTTTTGGTGCAATTTCAGAGAATTTATTCTTTGACAAGTGAATCATATTTTCATACACAGAGCTCATATTATCAAGCTTAACAAAGGTTATCCGGGGCTATTATTCCGTCTGTGTGACAAAATATGTGCTACCTTGTACCATGGACACCACAGAGGAGGTCTTTAGATAAAAAAGTATTTTAGGCACAGCAGTGAATAAAGACTAGAGCTCTAGGGCTTTGAGAAATGATGCTGTACTATCACGGCATTACATTGTAAAGACCTCATATACTGTAGCTGGATCTATATTTTATGTTATGAGTAAACCCAATGTTACTGTTATGAGTATCCCAACCCCAAAATCTTTTCAATGAGCAGCGTGAGGCTAAATAATTAATATTCTACATAAACTATCTACTGCTTTATCAAACGATGATGATTTGTGCATCGCGTCGCAGAAACGCTGCCAAGATCCTCATCACACGGCATTACATTTCATTATCTTTGGCCTCTCTGGACAAAAGTCAAAGAGAGGACACAGAGGCATTGCATTTTATGTTCGTTCTCGTAACCTCCAGATGTTCACCTCTTAAACATTTCCACAGATACAGGTAGAGCTTAATGACCCGAAAATCGCCAGGAGATCGGGTAATGAAGAGCAAGCCCCATTTAGTTTTAATTGGGACTTTGAATGGCGATTGCAGGGTAATGTGCTCCATGCATCAAGAGTTTGAAGAACAAAAATCTTCCTACAAATATTTTGTTTGCATGAAGACCTTCATGAACTTCACTTCATATAATTGTGAAGGGAGACGGTCTGTGTCAAAAAGGTGAGTTAGCCGAGACCACGCACAGGCTGCAAAATGTCATCCAGAGTCCGTAATTATTCAGGGCTCTAAAATTAGACATCAAGATTCTTGTGACAAGGACTGAGGACTATGGGTCCCTTGGGAAAGAGTATGAAACACAGTGCCCTTTGAATCAAGCTTGTTATTCCTTTGACTATTGACTGTTTTTTTTTTTTTTTTTTTTTTTTTTTGATAACACTGTCAGCAGGAGATGAACAGTTTGATCAGACGTCTTTTAAACCTTTTTCTTACACAGATTATCTGTATGATTGCTATAATTTTTCCCATCCAATGACCTTGTGGGCCATCAGACTTGCTATTAGTTTGTCAGGCCTCCAAAGACATAATGATTGTTACCCTTCAGCATAAGCGCATAATGCTGGATAGAGTGGGTTTCGCTTGCCAGTTAAAAGGACAAGTTTGGCATTTCTATTTCTCATTAATAAAACAGTTACGATTAAAATTTGAACACATGCTGCTTTTTTCTAACTTCATTGACTTGACTCCTTTAAGGGAGTTTGTGTGACAGGGAACTGGTGACAACCTCAGGCCCAGATGCTGCTGCCCCACCTCTGTTCAGCTGTCCACAGTGGACTCGGCTTTGAACAGCCTATTACTGCCACACAGCACCAGGGAAAGCAATCAGCACCACTGGAGCACTTCGCTTGGACCAGATGGTGAGAAAGATGAATCGCACCATTATATTAGAGCCCAATAATTCCTCAGATGAAACTAATTAAGCTGGTTCTCTTACCTATCTTCAATCACCAAACATGGCCCCTCCCTCAATAATAAGTGTTGAAATTCTAATGCTCCCATCTGATAAAGCTTTACCTTAGTCCCTTGTAACTTGCTAATGGAAATGCGTCTTTGCTTCTTCAACAGGCTTCATATTTGTCAGAATCTTCAATATGGAATTTAAATGTAACTGTCCTGCTCGTCACAGGAACTATTTCCCCAACATTGACAGAATTTGATTGACATTGACAGATACACAAACTGTAAACAAAGCAGTGCATGCTTACCATTTTGAATATGAGTCCTGCTAATCATTTTCTTTATTCCTCTTGGCTCCTGTTAAAAATAAAATATTTGAGTAAGATGACATAAAATTTTAACAGTCTTCTATCTGTAGCCTACAGTTGTGACTCTTTTTTTGCTGGCTGTTTTGCAGCGACATACTTCCGATGTCTACCCTGCGGGCTCGACTTGAAGTTTTCAACCCATAAGCTGTCACCCTTCGTAGGACCGTACCGTATACCATACATTACGTTGATTGTGCCTGTTACTCAAGAAACCCATTAGATGACACTCTGTTGAGTATGTGACGAACCATGCAGATTAACAAAGAAAATACTATTGTGGTCTATTTTAGTTATAGCCTAATATGGGTTGTTGTTTGGTCAGTCTCAGATCATTAAAAAAGTGTACCCCACTATGAAAATTAAATGCCCCCTCATTTGGTTTGTTCTGGCGACTACTGCACACAACCGGCGTTTTACGGCGACACAAAGAAATCTTATAAAGAGTACGATGTCTGCTTGTCCGGCTCACACCAATGGTGTTTTAAGTGTAGAAAAAGTGCCCCCTATACACTGCTCATGCTTATTAACACACACCTCTAAAGACAACAGCGCTCGCGCCCATCAACTGAATCTATCAGAATACCGCACTCAGAAATAAACTGGCAGATCGTCTTTAGAAAGACGCGTTTTCACAGACTGGCAGAAAGAGACACACAGACTGGCTGACCACTGCTCAGATCGCAGGCAATGTGAAACTCGCTGGATACCATCGTCACGTCAACACCGGAGATTTCGCTCTTCTCGAAGAGATGTAGTCACTGAAGATATTCAGGATTTGGCTTGTGGAATGAATAGATGCTCTTGGTTCAGAAGGGAAAACATGACTGCATTTGCCGGCATCTCTCCTTATATACCCACGCGGTGGGGTGGAGATACGCTATGCAAATTCTGCAGACCCATGGCATTTCATCACCTTTGGCTCGTTTTATAATACTCGAAGATGATAGGCTTTCAAAGCGAAACCCCATTCTCGTCATCCGACGTAACTCAGAGTGACTACGAAAGGGAAACAGGGTTATGTTAGATAACCGAAACGTACCCTATGCTGATTATACATGCTCAGTCGGCTTAAAAAACCTGATGGCGTCCGACTAGAGCCAACGTTGCAAACCAAAAGAACAAAATCCGCCTACACTCAAAAACGTCCAGCTTGGTGTGTCCCGTGTGTACTATAGACTATAATTCGTCTTTTGACAGTTGGATTTGGTTAAATCAAGGTAAGATTTAGTGTGAAAGCATGCATCAAATTAATCAAAATTTGATCAAAACACTTCAATGGCATTTTCAGACTTCCAGTTTTAGCATATTTACTGAATTTTTCCTTTGTAGGGCAGTATACTCCAAGTCTGAGATCTTAGCACAGTTCATGCTCAGTTACACACACACACACACACAAACTATCCTAAACCTCCTCTGAAAACACATAAAACAACACTTATTTTTATTTACATTAACTCTAATGCAGTCCCATATAATTTTAAATGGATTGAACGCAATTCAATTAAGCAGCTTTTTTGTCTCATTCAGATCAAGTGAACTAATCAAGCATCAATTTTGAGTACAGAAAACATTAAGATGCTGTTTTAGTGCTAGTCACTTAACTGGCTCTGGTCATCATTTACAGTACTTTCATTATATGGAAAATATGTGTTTGTACTATAAACACTGTAGAACTGTTTGTACTATATTAATTATATATCTCATTTTGTGTTCACTGGAAGAAAGAAAAGCATACAATTTGGAACGACATGAGGGTGAGTAAATGATGAAAGCATATTTATTTTTAGGGGAACTAAAGCTTTTATAAAAAACAATACTTGAAATATTACAAAGAAAGTCTCTTGAACCTGGACTGCATTACAATCTGTCATATCCTAATTAGAGCCAAGAGAAAATGGCTTCTTCACACTCTCAGTTAGGTAGTAGCTGTTCGCAGAGCACCCACGCTTGTAACATTCTCAGCTATTGCCAACATAGGCCCGGGTAAAGATAAAAACTGCTCAGTTAATTAAATCCAACACAGAACTGTAGCCAGTTTCCAAAATACTAAACACAACAGTATTTGTTTATGTAAGCACATAGTGAAGTAACAAAAAGTTCATCCCACAATTAACCCCCATTTTGGCAGCACTGAATCAGGCGTACAACAAAATGATGGCGGGTCTTGTTTTCCAAAAAAAAAAAAAAAAAAAAAAAAGTCCTTTAATATGTCACAATAAAATGTCAATATGTTCTGTGTTGTGTGAAATACATTACCACATAGCAATGACACACATCTTTGGCTGGATGTCATACACATGCCTTGACCTTTCTGCATCCCAGATGTTATAATGGGCAGTAAACAAAGGATGGCCAAGCATACCTAAGCCACTTCCAACTTGTGCCGCCTTCTCCTGGCATAAAATTCCCTAGCAAAGCACTGCAATGAGATGACACTTTCGTAAGTAAAGTATTAACACCCTGAAAAAAGGATGCAAATATAGCCACAAGCACTAATATTAGAGCATTCATTCTTAAAACAGAATGATAAATTCATTTGCATGGCACTTGTAAAAGTGAAACAGCCCTTTTCCTTCCATTTTGACCACAATTTGGATGCAATTTCTTTATTTTAAGTCCTTATCACCAATTCAATCTTTTTAATCTTCCCCTGTATAAAGAGAGGTAAAACACATCGGGATGGTTTGATTGTACTGCCGCTGGGTATAAAATCAACACTGGCAAAAGGACAACAGTAATCACATTCACCTAATCTCCCATGACAGATTCAGGACATGCTTTTCATTATAGCAAAAGTGGATAACTGAGCAATAAGCACTGTTTCAGAGTTTACTCAAATCCTGCTCAAACTAACAAAGAGATTCTCATTCCTGAGCAGTTGGTATATTTGCTCAGATTTAAGGCATGAAAAGGTATACAGATTTTTGACTACATTCTGAAACATATTTCTTCTTTTATCATAGATTAAGTTTCTCTGCAGCTGTACTGATTTTGTAATTGCTCCATTTTACCATTCACTGATGATATAAAATGGTCACAGAACTGTCAGAGGAAAATAAAGTCACCATAATATCAAAATTAACAATTCCTTTTTTGCTCATCATTTTTGATTTTTTTATTAATATGCCCAATCAATCTTTAAGTTGAGTGGAAAATCAATTAAATATAATTGTACAGTTGTATAATTAACATTAATATACATTTGTAATCTTTGATTTCTTAAGACATCAATGTTTATTTCAACAATATAATGCCCCTTTAATATTCTGAATAAACCTGAAAAGATTTATACTTTTTTTTTTTTATATATTGTCATCCAGCATGATAAACATGCAAAATTCATAATCACACGCCCTACAACTTTTATGACAGGCACTGGCTTGTAAAGTTATGTTTATGGTCAGTGCAAAGTATTATGTTCATTCTTCAGTAGCGTGCAGCATAGCCATATTTAGAGTCATACTTGTGTTGAATAGATTTACAATAAATACTGTATGTCACAAGCAGCAAGGGGAGTAAGGGAATGATTCATATAAATGGTGGCAAGTGGTGGCACAGCTGAAGAACTGGCGTCATCATAGGGTAATGTCTGAAAGCATATTTTACAATGGCCTGTCATTCCGTTATAGCCTTTAAAACAAGTCAGATGCATGTTTGTGACAGCTGAAGACTGCTGGTCAAATAAAAATTCTGCCTATTCACACTAGTCACAATGGTCTGGGCACAAAATAGTTAAATTGATAAGGCAATGCTAACAAAATACATTTCCAGGACAGTTAAGAAAAAATTATTGCCAAAATTTACAAATAATCGTCCTTAAAAAGTTTAACTGCATAACATATCTTGCGGTTCTGTCATTCTCACTAGGTTCAAGGTCCAAGCTTAAAGGGATAGTTTATCCAAAGATGAAAATTCTGAAAATTCACCATATCTCTGTCTGGATCTGCAACCTGTGAACACTATTGCACTTACTACCTTTCTGACTCCTGTTCCATCTGTGGCAGATGGATATAGGTAACCAAACAGGGCCCCATTAATTTCCACAGTATGCAGTCTAAAAGATGAGTAAAAGACTTCCATAGTACTCCAGACCTGTAAAAATAAATTTATACAGGTCTGGAACAACTTGAGGGTGAGTAAATGATGACAAAATTTATGTTTGGGTAAATTATACCTTTAAACAAAAGTTTCAGAACAAAAATTATACATGCTGCTGTTGAAGTTTTTTTGTTTATGCATAATAGTGGACTTAGTAGAATTAAGACCAAAGGAGAAGCTGTCAATTCTAATGACTTCCTCTGATGGTGCTCGATGAAGATAAGGATGTTTTCATTTTGAAAGCAAAACATGGATTTCTTATTAACTGATACTACAATCTCATTCAGCAATGACAATTGGTTTGACATTAGAGTGTTTTCAGCCTGTCTTTAAAAAAGCAAAAGTCTTGCCTGTGGCTGATTCACAATTTGAAATTCACAGTGTCAAGTTCAATTTACCCTTGTGTTTATAGCCTCCCTACTATGCTTTTATTTTTTTATTTTTATAATGGCAGCATGATAATAACGCTTTCATAATAAACAAGCATATTAAAACGTGTTGCGGGATGGGGATAAACACTGAGGTATGTGAGGTATAAACTATGCAGGCTTGCTTTGCTGCATGCTCAAGTCAGGAATAGTGCAGAATGTAAATGCATGGATGTAACTAATAATTACGGAAGCCACAATGTATCCAATCAATAAATTCTATAACAGCCTTGAGAAAATAAAATCAAACCTGTGTCTTGGAATGTGGTTCTGATTAGGTCAGGGAATTAATTTCAGTTGTACACAGTGCCACACGATCTAACCTCTGGGGAAAGGAGTGCTAATGACACTAGCTGATGTGATTATTTTTCTTGCAGCAGAGTGTACCTCTAATCATTAAGCCCACTGCAAACCATCTCAAATTAATCTTTTGGACAGGTGGCTAAACTTATGATCCGGTCCGGTTGCATTCTCTCAAGGGAAATTCTAGTAACAAAAGTACTTCCCACGAGCACACAAAGTTTCAGCCATGATTTATTGTACATTTCGCAAGAATATAGTAACTCTATGCTTGATACTTAAGCACTGTCACATAGCACATGAGAAAGAGTGCGGTATTACTCGCTGATGGAGAATCAGTATTTTGCTTTTAAGGCAAATTCACTCCGCATCAGAGGCCAACAAATGGCAAAATCCATTTTTGTCAAATTTGTGCGTAACCCTTGCTGCGTCTGTTGGCATTTGTTGGCACTCCTTTTCACCAGTTGAACTATATTCAGTTGCTTTATGTCTGGTTATGGAATGTCTGAGAAGTGACATACTATTTTTTTATTTTTTGGGATTAGCGTGTTAACCATCACGGTCTGTTGGCTCTCGTTAAACACGTTGAATCTGTCACAGTGTCTGGTTGTGTTCCCTGGGTTGTCACTAGAGGTCCTCGTTTTTACGGTGTCTTTCACGTTTGACTTCATTTCCCAGCATTCTGTCTGTCACTCATCAGTTCATTGCACTCATCTGTTTTCCATCACCTTGTTAGGTGTGTATATATTCCCTGTCTGTGTTGGTGTTCATTACGGAGTCCTTGTTATATGTCACCACTTCTGAGTTCTGTTTTCCTGCTTGTTTTTGTTCTTATGTTTCGATTAATTGATTTTTGGATTTTGACCCCTGCCTAGATTACTATGATTTTGGATTGTCCTTATTATTAAACATACTGCAATTGGATCTTTTCGTGTGTGATTTCGTGACAGAATCAGCATTTGTTGGATTGTGTAATGTCTGAGAAGTGGCGTATAATAATCTGTTGATTATCGGTGTCTGTCAGTGCGGTGTGAATTGGCTATTAGACTACAATCTGGGATTTTCAAAGTTCCTCGAACTATTGCCGGAAGTACCTAGATTTCGGCGTGTTCGCACAGCAGGAACTAGGAACGATTTTAGTTCTTGGAACTCCTTTTGGAGGAACTAATTTATCTCCTACTGGTCTAAACCAGCACTATATTCATCACAACTGTTGCGTCTACAGTACAGGCACATGGGCAACACAAAGTAGTAGTGTTCCTGAATGAATCAGTGTTTTAAACAAATTGGTTTAATTAATGTTTACCGTAATTGCTCAAATAAAAACTGGTATTCAAATAAAGCTGGGTCTCTGATAGTGGCTGGGTGCGTGATCAACGCGGAGAAATAAAGGACGAAACTGCACAACTATAAATCAAATGCACCTGATTGTTGAAACCACGTACCTAAATTTGACTCCTCCCGAAAACGATAAAAAATAAAAGTGTGAGAGCGTGTTATAGGCTATGTAATGGTTTAGCAAGATGTGACAACGCTACTGCAACATGCATCACGGCAGCTGAGCATTCATAAAGCCAATGGGCAAATTATTGCAAATGAAAGTGAAAGTAAGTCGTAGACAATTCTCCTCATCATTAAAAGTAAAGAAACAAAATGATCTTACCAGGGCTGTTGTCGCTCTCTCTTATTGCGGTCTTTTGATTTTAAAATTAGCTGATCTATCAAATGCAGCTCATATCTGTTGCTTTCAGTGACGTGAACTCCATTAAATCTGCATATACCGTGGGAATTGAAGATTTATATCTGTTTTGTGAAAACGCATTTGTGAGCAGATTTAACCCAGCAAACAAATTTAGGTTCTGGGAACGTTAGTTTTTGGTTCCCAGAACTTTCCCTTAAGGTTATAAATATATATTTCCTTACGTTATAAAAATGGAACCTAAAAATAACCTACATGGAATGTTCCTATAACGTTCTTGTTTGGTTCCCAAAAAATAACCTCATAGGACTATTCGGGAACGTTCTGTGTTTGCTGGGAAGTATAATCGTTTTGATAAATCAGATAACTTTCCGATCTGAGAAAACACATGAAGTGGCCAGGTGTAAACAACCCCTAATATGCATTCAAGTCCATCGTAACGTACAGCCAATAGATGGTAGTAGACAATAGATGTAACACAAATATAATTTAGTGCTGTTAATGTAGCGGTCTTTTCAACAACTTTGAAAATGAAATTGTCTTGAGGAGCATGGAACCCAGACGGAAATTTGATTTTGATATTTTTTTTAAAAATAAAGGCCTCCCTCTAATAAAAGCCTGCTTCAAATAAATGCCTGTTACCTTCTGAAGTTTAGGTAAATAAACGCCCCGACTTTTATTAGAGGAATTGCGGTAATTGACTCGCTCATAAACATTTCATTAATTGCTGAATAAAGCAGTGTTTCTGAACAAACTGTCCACACATTTGGAAGTATAAAATCATTGGTTACCCATAACAAGCCAATCACCTGTTTGGTTACGACGTGTGTTATTCGCCAGCCTAGCCGCATCGAACTTCCACTGTTGTGGAACCTGATCCATGAGTGCAACCCAGGGGGACACAATCACAACTACCACCTTGCCGGCCTTTGGCCCCATGTCTCCATATCTGCGTTCATTTTTGATTTTTCCCTTACCTAAAATACCAGCTTTAACTCTACGCTTATGCTTATCTACGCTTTATACGTTATGCTTAGCGTCTACGTCGTGGCCCTCAATCCACCCTCTTTTTGTTGATTGGCCGGCTGTTTTCAGGTCGGAGGAAAACTGAGAGACATGTCGATGTCTCAGATTGAGTACAGAAGCGAACTGAAGTACGAAGTCGGGCTATATCAGTCCTTCTTCCGCATGCAAACCTTTTAGACATCTATTTCTGTTAAATTCATCTTTCTGTTACATCACAAATACTTTCATCTAAAGTACTGTTGCATCACAAATTACAAAGGAGGATGATGATTTAGTCATCTTCAAATTTCTTCAAAATGTCTTTGTAAACCGCTGAAGTCAGCTCCCATTTTGAAGTGTCTAATTATCTCTTGGCAGAAAGCACAGTATGAGGGTCTTACAATTCCAGTATTGCTAAATGAAATTATAGCAGTGAAAGCTTGAAGTATTATTGTCATTTGATCAAATGGAATAGAGGAGATATCTGTCAAATAGGTTGCAGCAAATAACATTCTGTAAACTTTTTTTGACACAAACCGAACCAGTGCTTTATGAAGTGTGAAAATCAACATAAAAGCAAACAACTTTATAAATTCAATCAAGATATTTTTATACATGCAATAGACTGTTTAAAGCACAACAGCAACAAAACTTTTGCACTGTGAAAGGTGCTATTTGTTTATTTATTTATTTAATGCCCCAACACGTTTGACTGCTCTCTCTCTCTCCCCCCAAGACTAAATGAGCTTCAAAAATTCATAGAATATTGATCAGCTGGCAAAGTCAAACACGATATCTAAGATCACAAAGACTTGGGGCGAGATGCACTATCAGCTAGAAATAGTTGTCACACCAAGTACATAAGAGAGCTTCAAATGAGACATGGATGAGGCCGAGTCAATGGTGTTCGCTATCAGGCCTGATTTGGAAGGTCATCTGTGGGTTAGTTAAATGACAGAGAAAACAACAACTCCCTGGCTGACTTGTGTCATGTCAACTCTTCTGGTGCCTCAATTATAAAATGTTGCAAAATGTAAAACTTAGAAACCGTACTACATTTTATGTTTTATATCCTCATTTATAAAACTTTGCGTAGGATTTGCGTCAGAAGTGGCGTACGGATGAAACACAGAAATATTCGGATTTATAAAAACCGTGCGCACGCACATCCTACTCATTTTTCCCTTAATAAATCACAATCAATTCTAAATGTAGCGCAGCTTTTGCGGCTTCATGTCACGCCCCCATAAATAGTCAGTGAAACGCCCAAAAGTTAATATTCATGAATTGCGAAATCATTTTAAACACAGAGAGGAAATAAAAAAAAAATGTAACTTCACTCAATGTGAAGAAGTTATCGTTGGCAAGGTGGAAAAGAGGAGAAAAATGTTGTTTGGAGGGCACAGTGTGAGCATTACTAATGCCAAAAAGGCACTTGAGTGGCAAAAGGTTGCAGACGCCGTAAATGCTGTAGCCTCACAACCTCGGACTGTGGCCGAAATAAAAAAGAAATGGTCGGACATCAAAGTCGAGGCAAAAAAGCGTCTAGTCATTAATTCAATTAGAGAGGTGGCCAAGGAGTTGGGCAAAATCAAGACTGTCCTAACTAAAATAAAAAGCATAATGAGGGAATTCTTGAATAAATAATATATTTTTCCACACCTTTTGTTGTGAAGATAATGCTTTCACTCCGAATCCTTCCATTTAATCGCCACATCTTCTAAGAGCTCAAGTTCAGCCATTGTGTGTCATTATACGCACTGTGAAGGGGCATTTTATTTACATCCATTTAATTCTGCATCTGACAAGCTACGGATGTCGGTTATAATCTACTTGGAAATGGGAAATAGTTCAGCGCAAATGTAATTTCTTGCAGCTTTCTGAATGGTTGAGACACGTCATACGTTATTTTATCAAAAATAAAACAAACTAAAGGAATACCATGATTCCATAGATTATGAAGACATTTTTACTATGAAAACAGCTTTCCCCAGTGGACAAATAATATTTATCGATCTATCTATATATCTCCCTAATTATCTAGCTATCTGACTGACTATCTGATCTAATTGCTATATATGCTTCGTTAGACAAACACATTGGCGAGAATATCAGTTTTGAACATTAAAAATATTCGTTCTGTTTACCATCTTATTTATGAGGATGAATTGCATACCAATATTATAGCAGAAAATATTTCACTTTCTTTTTGGAAATATGTGTTAATTTGCATTTCTGTTACAGATCGCTCAAACGGTGTTCGTGTAGGCTGTTAATTGTAAGCTGTTAAGACTTGCTTTGTGAAGTCTTCGTGTTATTTATGAGAGGCAGTATTGCAATTTATTTTACACAACCTACAGTTTCACACACTTTCACGTGTTTTTTTCCAACTGCCGACGGTGTCGCCATTTCTCATTTCACCCGGTTTTGTGCGTACGCCTGCGTCAGAGCTTGCGTGAAGGACCGCACATTTTACCGTCAAGTTTGTTTTTTATAAATACCAACTATTGCGTAGAGTGCGGCGTACGCCTTCTTTTGTGCGTACGCAACGTTTATAAATGAGGCCCCAGAAACTGTCTGGTTACTGATATTCTTCTAAATAGCGGAAAATCGGCTGAATGCATTCGGAAACGGTAAAACTCAACAGTTTAACTCTGGGGGAGTTGTAAAATGAGCCTATTTCCAAAAAAAGTGGAGTATCCCTTTAACATATAAAAAAGCACCAGTCAACATCCAAGTCCTTTACTTGAGAACCCTGAACAACAATAAGTGCTTAAATTTCGAAATATCTGTTTTACTCTGACTTTCTGCCACTAGGAAAAGCGCGTACATCTGCTCAGACCCTGACGAGACTCTAAGTACTTTTCCATGCCAAAGACCGTTTTAATAAATGAACATTGACGTGGACTTTAGATTATGCACACTTTAAGATCAAATTTGCGAGTATGCACGCTTTATAAATGAGGCCCCAGATGTGCATTTAAAATGATTACTTTTTCTAGCTAAGAGGCAGAGACAATTAAATAGACTAATTCTATGTACCATTGGGAGGTTTAGAGCTTGCTTATTGTAAATAGACAAATTCACCTAAACCGTTTGCATGGCTCTGTTTTACAACTCTGTTAGGTTAATTGCTTATTTTTGGCAGGTCATGACACATTTGTTACCTTCTCCAAGCTGAAGAACTCACAATCTGCTTGATTTGTTCTTCAACATCATGCTCTGTCTTTAACCCCAGCACTATACTTTTGTACAGATTTCTTCTGTCTCTTCAGTAAAAAAAATAGAAATGGTGTTTTATTTTGCAGTGGCAGAATAAATAAATCTTGCAGAATGGATCAACAATGATTTGTGTCACTTTCAAGCAGTGAAAATACACAATCGGCCGCAAATTGCAACACTCCATATGTTATCAGAAACTGTGCAAAATGCAAGTTGGTGGATGTATGCAAAACACACAATCAATGCAAAAGTAATTCATGAATCAGCTAGGCACTTCCAAGAGGGTGTAATTTCCATTTCAATATGTGATTGCAAAGACTGTTGAGTGAATTGGATGGTTATTTTCTCTGTTCCGTGTTACACTTTTGTCTCCAGACCAATTGTTGGGGAATAAAGATTTCAGAATCCCAGTCTTGAGCCAAAAAATGCTGCAGTGAAAGTAATTTAGTGTTGCCTTAATAACGATATGCCAAATAATACATTGATCGATCAAAGCTTTAAAAAAAGCAATTTGACATTCATTATGCAACTAATTATTATTGTTACAGGTATTTTGCTATTGTTGTCCAAATTAAATGGTATTTTTTAAACAAAAACAACACAATAATAATAATGATAATAAAAAGTAAGTTGAAGGCAGTTGTCATTACAAAATCATTAATAATGTTTTTCCATTTTTAAGATGGCGTTTTTGTAAATTGTACAGTATTTTCAGATTAATTCATAAAACTAAAAACATGAGCTTGTTTATTCTGCAGACAACATATGTGTGCAGTGCATTCAGTAACTCAGTTCTATTCAGTACACTAATAAACAACATATTCTCACCCCAAGGCGTCACCTTTTGACCATGCTTCAATATTTGATGCTTTTAGGCACCCTTTAGCGATCCTACGGCGTCATCTAACTGACGCTAAAGGAAAAGCGTCAGTTAGATGACGCGGGTAGGTTTAGGTCTGGGGTGGGGGTAGGGTTACACGCGATCCTAGGGCGTCATCTAACTGACGATAAAAAATCGATTTTTATTAAAAACTGACGATAATAAAACAGATGGGCATTTAAAGGGATACTTCACCTCTGGAAAGATGAGTGTGTGTTTAAAATGGGTTGTTTTGAATTTGGAACTTTGTAGACTGAGAAAAGCCAGAAAATGTATTTTTGGCTTATGTATATGAAAGACAAAAACTCCCAGAATGCACTTGCTTCGCTGCCTTAGGATGCCACGCCTGACGGTAACAGAGCGCAGTACACTCTAAACAATGCTGGGTTGTTTGAACCCAAATTTAAGGAAAATATGGACAAACCCAAATGTTGGGTTAAAAATGTAGTTTCAAATTTTAACCCAACTTCAACTTTCGCTGTCAAGTGTAAATTGTTTTTAATTGCATTTTTAACCCAACATTTAGGTTTGTCCATATTTGACCCAAATCTAGGCTACTAGTGAGTCTCCGAGTCTGCCTGAAAATGTGTTTCGAGATCGTCCAAAATGTCCGGGATTCGGCTTTTGCGTTCTACAGTTGCCATTTATTATGTTTACTGTGGCGAGCAGGACGAGCGAGGGCCGCGGGAGAACGGCACGAGGCCGGTGGTGTGATTACTGATGAGTGACACCTGTGAGACGTAAGTTACCGGTCTCGTATCTCTCACGGAGGAGCGGGAATTTTCTTAGCTATGTTAAAACACACATCAACCGATCACTTGTTTAGCGTTCACGTAAACACTACTTTCAGATTCACCAATCGGTTAGTTAGATTGAAACAAAAGCTGTATATGTAAACAATGAATGGCAACTGCAGAAAGCAAAAGTCCCGGAAATCGACAGCCGGAGATGTCCGTGAAAAGGAGGACGGTAACCCCTACTACTCAGCTTTTTCCACAGAACAAGAGCCTGCAAGCTTACTGTAGCTTCCAAAAAAAGATGGCTGACACTTTGTGTACATTCTATGAGTGAGATCCAACCCTCTATGGGCGGGTTGAGAACATGCGGGACAGCCCTTACTACTGGCTGTAGTCTTTATCCTCTGGCTGATTTTTGCATCATTTGAGGATTTTTTTCCAGACAAAAAATACATAAATCTCTCGTCTCAGGGAGGATATGAGGGTGGAAAGCATGGTAATTCGAAAATACTACAGGTTTTCTGCTAATACAAAGCTTAATGCTAAATCCTGAAGTATCCCTTTAAATACAAATTGAGGAATGACAAGCAAAATTACACATTTGATTTTTAATGCAATTTTGAAATATCTTGCAATGCATAATGGATGAAGCTATCATGCAAAACATGGGCAAAATTGTGCTCTCAAACCAAGGTTCTCTGGGGAATGTGAGCCTGCTGTCTTTCAAGCCACACATGCACAGATGCAAAGAGAATATTTGCATGCATGGTACAACTCGGGGCTCTTGAAATCTTTAAAAGTTCCCTTGATGTGCATGATACAACTATTGTCCCATCGGAAAAGAACCAAAGGTGTACCTTTGTCATACTGCTGTCAGAGCACAATGAAGGAAAGGACTGTTTTGGCTGCAGTGCTTATCCAAAGGAACAGGTTTCTCTGAAGAGGCTTTTATCTGATTCCCCATAGCAGACAGAGATGAGAGACTTGACTCATTTGAGGACTGCTTCCAATGCATAAGGAAGAAAAGAGGAGGGGCAATTGACACAGCAATGCCAGCCCAATTAATTTTTACTCCTAAGATATTCTCCATGAGTTGTGCAACTGTGTCACTGCTGCAGAAAAAAAGAAAGTCTGCAATCTTACCTCTGATGCCATGTGATACAACTCCAGATTTGAAAAAGAATGTGGCCAGAAGGTCTTCGCTTAACCAAGTCTCCCCACCATGCAAACTTGAAATGCATTATCTTCAAAAGCAAAGGTGCTTGGGCATCTTCAAGTGAACTACAGACAACGTGTCTTCAAGCAATTATTTTTATGTGTTTTCTGATATGCTTAGGCATTCAAAGACAGTCTATGATTTGATATTAAAGAGCATGTAATTTAGCAGCTGAGGGACTTTTGAGCGTGAACGAGGCCTGGCGACAATACCATGGCGAAGGCTGCGCTGTCTCTTCCATTTAATTTTCCAATCCACTTCCTCCACGTAGTTAGGAGAAGTGAGTTTTGTTCTGGTTTGATACACCGTCTAATGAGAGGTACTAAGAGCTTGTTGAAATTGTTCTTTGGTAATGCATTTTGAAGTCTCAGAATGATGAATATTTCTGCTATCTTTTCGCACTGTGCTAAATATATTCCAGAGCTCCTGACTTATGCTCTCTTTCAACTTTTTAAATCAGCGTCGTCTAACTAGTATGAGAGATTTGACCATAAAATCATTTTGAAGGCACGGGAGTGATCATGTTCTTAGCTGGATATTTGAGCCTTGCATTGGTCTTTTTTTTCTTCTTCTTCTTCTTTTTTGGCACAGTTAGTTGCTGCAACATTATTTATTTATTTTTTTAAACTGGACATGATAGTCACAAATTTTGTCATGCTTATTTGAGTTAAGAGAACTGATGGGGATGATCTTTTAATTGTTTTTCAAGCAATGTATGTATCGTGAACAATTCAACGAGTGTTGCCAACAGGAACGGTGTAGAGTGCCCTCTGGTGGACAAACTATACAACTCCAACACTCATGAGATGGTTCAAGCGTGTCTCATCTGTTTTTATGTTATTTTTGAAATATTCATTAATCGGCCATTATAACTGCCGATACCGATAGTTTGGAAAATGCCTAATATCGGCCGATAATATCGGTCTGGCTCTACAGTATACTAATGGGCTGTGTATACTAATTTTGCAAGCAAAAATTCCATTTCTGGGGTGTAAAACATTTTGAATATGGCATATTGATGTGAATGATCTGAGGTAACACTTTATTTCAAGGTGCTTGTAATAAGCAGTAATTAACAGTTAATAAGATGCTTATAAGACCTTACAAGATGCATATAAGCATTAACTGCTTCATATAACTTCTGAGGATGCTTTGTTTCACTTTTCCCGCTTTACTCAATCGTGCCGCCGACAAGCCTCACGACAGTTACAGCCAGGGTGAGTGTAGACTCAATCCCCTGTGGTCGAGCTGGGTCATGACCACTCCGGGGCCACATAAAGTGTTACCCAAAATCAGTATTTCAAGTAGGCTATTCCTTCCACAATATACTGAAGGTTTTTATGAAGAAAGTCTCTCTCGTTGAACTGATTTACTGAAGATTACAGCAATGCAGTTATTTCTATTATTAAAGAATAAACTTGACTATGCACCAGTACAATAAGTAAGAAGTTCACAAAGAATAAATAAAGCTGTTATTATAAAATGAATCTTTGATACATTATGTCAACATGAAGTGGTGAATATAATTTTGTATTTGATAAAAATAAAATTGTTTTATGAACTTCTGGTGCCTTTATTCCAGCCCGTTCTCATCCTTTAACGTCATATAGAACGCTATATGCAAAAACGGCGCTATACTACACACGGCACTCTTTATCGTTAATATAACCCCAAGACGTTATAAATCCTTTAGCGTGAATATGACACGCACACCCTACCCCACACCTAAACTTAGCCCTCACAGCATGTGTTATATTAACGATAACGGGTGCCATGTGCGTATAGCGCCGTTTTGTCATATAGCGTTCTATATGACGTTAAAGGATGAGAATGCATTGCTTTATTCAGGGGTGATTTTGATTAAAACAGATTTAAGCTTTTATCTCGTTTTGTAAGAAGGTCACAGAACATTGAAGAACATTGTTACTTTTAAAAATACTTAAATATAGATTTTTTTTACCCTTGAATCAAACCAATTTTAAACTTAATTCACAAAAATCTATCATAAAAATATTAGGTACAGCAGATCATAATTACAATAAAGCTATAAAACAGTTAATTGAAAATAAAACACTTTAATATTTAAATTTTGTTTACACAAATTACGACTACCCCACATTTTCATCATTCAGCACCGACTGACATTTTTACTCCTAATAAAGTTTTTGTTTCCCCTCATATTCAAATAAAATATGAATAAGTAAATGAATATAACTCTTTTCACATATCGTTTAATTGTGTTTATTTAGGACACCTAAAAATCTAGCTGCAATTATTCTTTGCTAGACGAAAGAGTCTGACATTTTAATCCAAATATTGTTTAAAATGTCATTTCTACCACAGAATGCTATTAAATACGATCATTCGAAATGTGCTTTGACATGACAAAAAAAATGACTCAATTCTCCTGTGATGCTTGTATGTCGCATTGAATAAACTAGTGAAAGTGTGAAAAAGTGTTTTATTTCTAACACAGTCTCACAGCTTCATATCCATAGTTGAAGCATGTGAACAAAATCTGCACAAAGTCTTACAAAAATGCCAACCATCTATCTATATAATTTTTAAAGAAGGTAATGTTCACTCAGTCCAATCAGCAAGATACAGTTAGCCGCTTTATCTGCATCCCCACCACCCCAGGCTATGTGCATTTGTTTCACTGAGCCCTGTCTAAGCTTTGAATTCTGGAATTGTATTTTCACCTTGATGTCTGATTGGATCTTTACAAATGCATGTATATGCAAATGCAGCAATATCAGGCTTTGCTCCAGGCTAAACAAATAGACAGTGGTTGCATCCTGAGAAAGGGGTGCCAACATTTCTCGCTGTGAGAGCAGCGCTTGGTGAAAGTTGAATCTCTTTACTTCTCCAGCTGACACGCTAGACCGTACATTGTGTATTTTCTCAGAAGGGAAAATCGATAATGTGTGTCAATTCCATCAAACATATATCCACAAGAGCCTACATCTTATTCACTGTGTTTCATAGTTCTTAGTTCTTACATAGTACATAGTCTTACATAGTATTCACTGTGTTTCATAGTTCTCGTTCTTACATAGTAGAGCACGTTCGCACATGCACACTCTTGAAAAACGAAAAGACGTAAATTCCATTTCTATGTATTCTAAATAAAAGGCACCAGTTGTACTGTATGTCAGCGTGCTTATTTTGCTCAAGATAAGGATTTATTACGTCCAAATGTGATGCAATATAGAAACTATGCTCCTAACCACAGGTCGAGAGCTGTCGTTCAAACCACACAACTTTGCGATGCTGTTTGCGAATGTTCGTTGGAACGATGGTTTCGGGAAACACCGACTCGTTAAACTATGCTGATTACGACGGAACTTGTGATCATAGTTGGCTAACGATGCTTTTGGGAAACGCACCCCTGGTCGTTTTTCCCTTCGATTTTTCCTTGCAGGATTTGCTTTAAAAGCTGGTATTTATGGTCGTTTCGGGGAATGTGGCCAGTGATACTTCCTGCTAATGGTCTTCAGCAGTTGCCTGTGAGTGCCTATATGTCCTGCAGAACTTGTGTATTGGTGGTTTTGGCTGTCCATGGGATTTTCAGCATTGTTCGATACAGCCATATTTCAAAGGTTCGAGCCTTGTTGTTGCTGTTGTTGTTAGTGTCCACGTCTCTACTCCGTACAGCAAAATTGACCAGATGTAACATTTCAGTGTGCGCAGTTTCAGTGGTGTACTCAAGTTGCGGTCTGCAAGGAGTGTTTTCCATTTAATAAATGCTTGCGTTGCTTGTTCAATTCTGCTCTTGATTTCGATTTCAATGTTCAGCTGATCGTCAATGATTACACCAAGGTATTTGAATTGGTGAACTTGTTCCAATTTTTCGCTGCCCAGCTTGATTGTTGTTTTGCTTAAAGTTCGGCTGACCTTCATAACCATTGATTTCTTTTTGTTAATTTGTAGGCCCCATATTTGACTTTATGTGGCAATTTCATGCAAGATTTGTTGTAGATCTTGTTATCAGCGGACATTGACCGTGAGATGGATGGGACAAACCAACACTATCTCACGACCAATTCGTACGAATTCGACGCATGATTAAAAAGTGTCTAATTCGTACGACCTCACTCGTACTAATTCGTCTAAACCCACGTGATGGTTAGGTTTAGGGGCGGGGTAAGGGGTAGGTCATTCGTACGAATTCATACGAATTGGCCAATTCGTAAAATATGTACGATTTAGCAAAATCTTATTAATTCGTACGAGTGAGGTCGTATGAATTGTTACGAATTAGCCACTTTTTAATCATTCGTTGAATTCGTACGACTTGGTCGTGAGATCGGGTTGGACAAACGTGCCATCAGGCAGAAAGAATAGCGTGGTAAGAACCAATCAACACGTTCAGCGCACAAGTCCCACCCCGAAAGTTCCTGAACTCTGAAAAAGTACCACCTCGCCAGCAGGGACTTTCTGGGGTGGGGGAATTTTTACCCGGAACTTCATTTAGACCCTGGTTCCTGCTGTGTAAACACACAGAGTACCACCCCAAAGTTTCTAGTTCCTGGGGAAAGTTCCTGCGGTGGAAACACGGCTTTAGATGACACCTTGGGATGAGGCGTCTGATGTCTGATGTTATTGATGTATTGTCCATTGACTTTAATACCAATGTTTTTGTCTGCTAGTGTTCCATCAAAAATCTGCTCCGAGTAGATGTTGAAAAGAATCAGTGACAGTGGGCAGCCTTGTCGTACAATTTTTTTGTACTGGTGTTGGGTCTGTCAGTTTGTTGTCATATCGGAGTTGGGCTGTTTGCGTCCAATAAAGAGCAATGATGAAATTGGTGTCGTTTTTATCTAGTCCCAGTTGTTTTAATAGAGCTGCTAGTCGGTCGTGGTCTACTGAGTCAAAGGATTTCTCGTAATCTATGAAGCAGATGTACACTTCTTTCTGATGTTCGAAGCATCGCTGTAGTAGAATTTGTAAACAGAAGATTGCTTCTCTTGTTCCCAGTCCTTTGCAGAAGCCAAAACTGTGTGTTCCTCAGTGCACCCTCGCATGTGGAGCGTATGCCCTGTTGGAACACCTTCAGGAAGACTTTCAGCACGTGGCTCATTAAGCTTATCAGCCTGTAGTCCTCACATTTCTGGCTTGTTGCTTTCTTTGGTATGGCCACAAAGATGGATTGTAGCCAGTCAGTTGGAATTTTATTGCCTTTGTATATTTGATTGTATTAATTAGTCAGTTGTCGCATGTTATTGCTGTCTAATAATTTGAGCAATTCGACATGGATTGTATCGGGCCTGCACGGTTTGCCTGGCTTAGCTGTTTTGATTGCATGTTCTACTTCTGATGTTAAAATTTCAATTTGTAAAGCGTCTTTCGACGTCTGTTGGTATTTTCCTACAGATTTTGAGTTTTTGTATATAGTTTGTCCAGGTGTCCATTTTTTTCTTGTTTAGGATTGGTTGGTTGTTGTCCACATACAAGATTGCTGTTGGGGCTGGTCTTTAGATATTACCAGATTCTTTGAGCTTCTTGTGTATGTTAAAATTGTCGTGTTTTTTTAATTAATTCTTCAACGCATCGTTCCTCCATCCACTATTCTTTTGCCTGTCGGATTGCTTCTCTGTTGCATTTGTTTGTACTTCTCCAAGTTGTTATTTTTGTACATTCTTCGTTTGCTCATTAGATCGAGAATATCCGTCGTTGTTTTTTTTTCGGTGATTTGTGTCTCAGCATAACTTCTGTTGTTTCTGTGATGCATTGTTTGAACGAGCACCAGTACTCATAAACATCTGCTTTTTCTGTTGTTATTGAGCGTGTACTATCGTTGACATGTTGCTGTACTTGTCTTTTATTGGCGCTGTTCAATAGAGTTTAAATAATAATAATAAATGAATGGTTGACGTGACAGTACATGGTGTTGGTGGTGCTTGAGATTAAAATAATAAACTTCCAGATTAAGAAAATACTAAAATATAGAGAAAAAAAAGTAAAATGTTTTCATATATTAAAAAAAAGGTTTTCTTACAATAATCAAAGACAAATTATCTTTGTGCTCTCCTCTTCCATGTAGATTGTCAGCAACTCATTACCTCAGTAGTCGACAAGCAGTACTAACTCATTAAACTCGAGTCAATGAACCTGGTACACTGAGTCTGGTTTCTCCCAAGGTTTTTTTCTCCATTCTGTCACCTGATGGAGTTTTAGTTCCTTGCCACTGTTGCCTTGGCTTTTGGCTTGCTTAGTTGAGGATATTTAAGTATTCAAAAAAAATTGATCTGCATTATACTTCAGGTGGACAATGACACAATTTGATTCTAGGAACAAACTTATATTATTTTCTTGACTGCTTTGATGTAATCTGTATTCTAAAAAGCGCTATATAAATAAAGGTGACTTGTCTTGACTAGTAAATGCAGAGTATTCATAAGACAGTAAACAAAAAGTAGCCAGATTTACTATTTCCTGCAAGATTTTTAAGTTCATATCTGATCTCATCTATCTCAGGAGGCTGTTTATTTATTTATTTTAGCTTTTACTGTTATGGTGTGCTTCTGGTCTGAAATATAGTTTTTTTTTTATTTATTTATTACAATTTATAATTTTTTGAATTTCTGTCATAAAGGTTCTTTTCCACAAGATTAAATGTGGTAATAAAGAGTTGGTAATGCTTTAAACTCTATCCGTCTGATGTGGGAAATCAGTTTGATAAAGAAAAGATAGCCCACCTACAGTACATATAATAACAACATTCAGCAAAGTGACAAAATGACTCAAACCCACAGACTCAAGAGGTGAACTAATAAATTCTGTATCTGGTACCAAATGCATAGCTCAGCTTATGGAAATGTCACGGGATGAATGAACGGCTCAGATTGGGAGATGAGGTAAAATAAAATATTTAAAAGCCTATACCTCAATTATATAAGGAGAGAGACGAGATGCAAGATGGAGGGGAAGTTATTCTTATTAAAGATTATGAGGGTACATTAATTAAAAAATCAAAGATGTGCACAGATACATAATTCGGAAATATTCCAGAAAAAAAAAAAACACGAACTATCAATTTTGATTACATGTACGTGTCAGGAGATTAAAAAAAATAAATAAATGTCTTTGGTGCATAAGCTAAAATAACACACACACCAAAGTTCAACCAGAGACGAGATTGCACAAATAATAGTAGAGGATTTTTTACAAAAAGGCCTTTAAATATGTTTTGTTTGTTTTTTTTTTTTTTTTTTTTTTTTTAATCTTCTACTATTATCTGTGATTGCTCTTCACTGTGTTAGACTTAGGCAAAATAAATAAGGTAAAATAATAGGTAAAATAGGTAGTTAGGTAAAATAATAATTAAACTGATGATGTGGAAAATTACTGTGTATCTAGTATATCTTAGCCAATGAGAATCATTCAACGTGTAAGCAATGACGTAGCTTAGACCTTGAAAATGGTATAACTGCTGTGATTGTTGTAACTGGAAGGGGGCGGCCTACGAACTCCTGAGTGAGTCTTGAAGCTGACTTCTGCTGATGAAATGGCAAACTATGTTCAGTAAAACTTTCTTTAATTTTTATAATTCCAACTCCGGGTCTTCATTCTTCATATCTGGTTCTGGGTCCTTTAACTGTTAAATAAATAAATGTCTTTGGTGCATAAGCTAAAATAACACACACACCAAAGTTCAACCAGAGACGAGATTGCACAAATAATAGTAGAGGATTTTTTACAAAAAGGCCTTTAAATATGTTTTTTTTTTTTTTTTAATCTTCTACTATTATCTGTGATTGCTCTTCACCGTGTTAGACTTAGGCAAAATAAATATTTTAAATGTACTGGATTTCTGGTGGTTTGCAAATAAGGGACATTTTGCACTGAAATAACGTACGCGTAATGGCGCAACTTTTTAGTGAATCAGGCCATTTAATCAGCGCAGGAAACAGAATATCATAATCTGCAATCTGAGTTGGCCTTTACATCAGAGCTCACTCAGTGAATACAAGGAAAGCTGATCTGTAAGATCTTCAAGCATTTGTCACAGACATCTCTTGCGTTGATAGCAGTAATGATTATTCCGTAACACGTGCGATTAATCTACCTTGATGTGATAATTTGTTTCCGCTCTGTTTGGGGTTTTTAAGTGAACTTTGTCTCAGCAGGGTGGCTTTGCAGCTTACGACGACCAAGCGAACAAGAAGCAGCTGATTTCCATCCACTCTCTGTCAAAACAATAGCGCTGTTAACAAAGCAGAGGGGGCTTCATGCATTGTGTGATACATTGCTTTTGACAAGTTGAGGAAAATTATTTGATTGATGAACAAAGTCATATCCCACTTGTAATTAATACTAGTATGTGTGAAGTCCTTTTGAGAGCAGGCGCCAATATTGTATTAATTCAGGGTTTCAAAAGAGGATGGGAATCCCAGCAGACAGAGGGGGCAGGATCTCATTTATCAAAGCACAGTCTAAATATCCATGACATTATTAATGGATTCTTTGTTAAAATGAGACAAAATGATTAAAGAGGTAAAGGAGGGATTATATCTGTTTGTACTTCACTATTTCAACCCATGTCTGGAGTCATGCTCAACACATCTTCATGCCCCTTGCTTTCTACATCATTTTCTAGCCATTATAGAACTATTTTGCCCCTCTGTCCAATGGCAAAGAATAGAGATATAATGGCCTAAAATCTATTCCTGATGATACAGTTGACCTGATTCAATTTACGAGACTCAATCTGACTCTCTCTCTCTCTCTCTCGCTCTCTCTCTCTCTCTCTCTCTCTCTCTCTCTCTCTCTCTCTCTCTCTCTCTCTCACACACACACACACACACACGCACACACACACACACACACATGCGTGTGCAGTACAATGTTACAAACTAGTTCAACAACTTAACATTTCCAATTACTGCTCTCCCACACAAGTAGCTGAAATAAGATGAACTGATTTTTTCATCCTCAAGGACACTTCTATTTTCGATACAGATGTTTGTAGCTCTTTTGTGTGAGAGTTCTGTGCCAGAACTCTCACAATTAAACATTTTATCCGTATATATAAGACATTAATCATTAAAGAACTTGACATACAGAACAAACTGATTTTTTTATATACATATATATATAAATACATTTTTAAACTTGAACATCACATGTTATCCACCTTTTGATGATAGGCCCAGGTCTTTTCAGCATGAAGTCAGCTCCTATGGTACTGTATAATTTTGATGGCTTTGCACAACCCAGGTTGGTGCTATGAATCATTGATTATACATCATTTTAGTATGCCGCATTGCAGACGCCACATTGGGTTCAAATGGAGGAAAGGCAACCTGAAGTCCCTGATCAATATGAGCAAACCTGGGAGAAAGCTGTCAGGTTGAGGCGAAGGACTCCCTTCTGCTCCTCTGGGCAAAGGAGTAACCTTTTCTAAAGCAAGGTAATGAAGAAGCTCATCATTTTTAATGAGGAATTAGCGATCCATTGGAAAAAAAAAAAACACCATCAAAGGAGCAGCAAGGAGACAGAACAACTGTCTGACTGATGCATGCTACTACTCAACACTAAAGTCAAGACATATGATTCCATTTGGGGAAGTGAAGAAATTGATGCATTAAAAGTTTATGTTAATTAGTGGGGTCTCTTTTATCAATACTACAATTGGTTTTGCATTTTGAACAAGACTGGAAGGGAAAAGGCAATTTTGTATTGAAGTAATCAAATTGCCACCTACTTTGAAACCTCAGAAGCTGCTGCAGCTAAAACAGATGAGGATCTATTAAAACATTTTTTCCACTGTCATACTTATAAGAAAATCTAAACCGATCCGAGGAAATAGATATGTTATTTAATTTGACTGAATGCATCCCGTCTCACATTGTACTGTATATTTCATTAGAAAATGACAAATTGCTGCAATTGACAGAAACAGATTCATGGTTAATTAAAAATATAATTACATGCACTTAAGCCATTTAGAGTAAGATGAATGGGACATCATTAGGCACACTTTGAAATCCAGATGTTCTTTAAATCAGTTTATGTTATGATGTGCAATTAACTTTACCAGAAAAAAATGACCATATCCTGCTTTGAAAACGCATAAATTGATGTGTCACTTCATATCTCCCTTGCACTACTCCATTGCCAATACTTAGGTAGACAGCAAATTCACTTTTTTGAGGAAAATGCTATGCCTATCAAATTTTGCCCGTATTGCTGACACATATGGCAGCAGTTACTTTGGACTTGTTTTTATTTGTCAAGGCAGCAGAGCATCCGATGTCTGTCCTCCGACATGTGTCTCTGCTGGATGCTAATAATTATGGGTGCGTTTTTTCCCTTCCTCAATTAGCACCTGCTGTTTAATTTATAAGGATGATTTAACAACCGCACAAAAGTATGAGTCCAACTATAAACTGAAACACTTGCCAGAAACAAGGACACGCAGTTGTTGGAGACAAACAACAACTTTACTCACTTGCCGTAGGCGGTCTGGCCATGTTCAAAACATTGAGGTCATTTATCTTCACCCATTAGGTTACAGTTAAAATGGCAAGCCTAAGTGCCTCCGTGCTGAAACATGGAATTCCACCGGGAAAAGTGGGCTGCAATCTATGCAAATGCCCTGCAGAGGTTAATAAAAATATGATTACCTTTCTGTTTTCTTAAAAGATAACACATGCCGCACAAGCATGCTACTAAAGATCCATTATCAATTAATTTGCATGCTGCAGTAGCTATAGCATTCTATTTCTGTAGTATACCCTTCTCAACACTTTAGCTGCTGCTCTGACCTCATTGACACCTGTTTTATTATCTGTCAAACATACAGGGAGTCTGACTCACTATGACCTTTATTTCCTTCATAAAAGCCGAACTGAATAATTTTCATTTTGCCTCATTTATGTTTAAAGACAGGCCCCCGTTTTCACTGTTTCACTTTTATTGGCTGCCACATCAATAGAGCAGATCTGTGTTCTTGTATTGATGTGGCCTGTGCACCTTCAATACACAGGCTGAGGACTACACTGTTAAAGACGTCATGCTTAGCACAACAAGGAACATTCTGGGTTCAGTATAAGTCAAGCCTAATTTGAAAGCATTTGTGGCATAATGTTGATTATCCCAAAAATCTATTCCCACTTGTCCCTTCAATTCTTCAAAAAGCAAACATCTGGGACCAGTTTCATAAGACTAGTCTTACAAGTTAGTCATTCTTGTTCTTTAAGACTGTTCATAAAGTCAGTTACATAAAAATGCAGATTCATATATTTTCATATATATTTTGATACCAAAAAGTAGAAATGATTATTGCTTAAGCCTCAGACATCAGAACCACAGAATGTACTTCAGGAGTTTTCAAAGTCATCATCTGATGGTTGAACTGATTTCCAGGATTCATGTCGCGTTCTATAATGGTCCACCTGGAAACAAAGCCTCCATGATACCATCCTCCCCCATCATAAGTGTATTAAGCCAAAGGTCAGAGACAGACAAATATTGTAATTGGATGTTTTTTTTTTCTTCTCATGTTTAAACATTTTTTATTTTTATTTTTTTTTTGTGAATAATAAATGGACTTATCGGGTTCGACAAGCTCACTTTTTTCCTTGTCAGTGCAAAAGAGACTCAAATTACTTTGTTGATTTTTTGATCTTACATATAAGTGTTGTACAAAATTAGATCCTGTTAAGTGACATTTTTTGTGGATACTCACGATAAAACAAAGTATTCTACTTTTTGTCAAATAAAGAAAAATTAACATGATGTGAATTTTGCATTCTCTGTGTCAGTGAAGTTTATTCTGAAAAGCGTCCGAAAATTAACTGTAACTAAGTAAATACTTGTCACACAGGCACAAAAGTTTTTTTCTTTATGAGACTGAAATTCTCTTCTTTTAAATGAAGTAATCTATACTATATATATATATATATATATATATATATATATACACTGTGTGACACACCTGAATGAAAGGCTCATTGTTATGCAGATCTTTGTCTTCTCAGGTGAGAACCACCTGAGGGGTTGGGTCGTTCATGTCTCTACATATTGCCTTTCCAAAAAAAAAAAAATGTTTTTCACAATTTAAAACAATCTATTGTTTTATGTGAATCATTAGGCGGGATGATTTTCAGATCGTTTTGAAGCAAAAACTCTAGGCGACAACATCCACTACTCAAAAGTCTTGTGGACAGATATTTAGCCCTATGTGTTTTGTGGCCTTGTTTCATAAACTTTTTTTTTTAGATTAGAAAAAAATACAAACATGTACATACATGTTGCTCACATATTATGGTAGCCATGTTTGTGCTAAATAGAGTGTAATTTCACCTGTGACATTAAGGTCAATATGTTCATAAGCAACTGAAAAAAGCACAAATGTCAGGGCATGTCAAAACATCTCAAGAACCCCCAAAACACCTTAGACCCCATAGGGTTAATTATATATGTGCCTACAATAAGCATATACATCATATTAGGATTTGTACTTTGTTAGATATTACATTATATTTGATTAATGAGTGCAAGACATTTGTGTGTATTTGACAGTGGTCATTTTGGATAAGACATTTCACTACTGTCTCTTTAAGTAATGTGTCACATCTCATCTGTAGACAAAGGTGTAAGAACATTTACTGTCTGTTACTATCACTGTTAGCCTACTTCTTACATTTCCAGGTGAACTTCAGCTTGTAAAGTTGTCCAATTAGGTTGCTTAGTCTGTGCATCCAGCTTCTGTCTGAGAGGAAGGAATAAAGAAAGTAGAAAATCTTTCTTTGACAGTAGAATGTGATTTTTATTAACACCACAATTTAATGTTCGCTCACAAACACAACAAAATTAGGAATTAGCAGGTGCATCATATCTTTTTTTTTTCTGAGTGGAAACCAATAGCAGAACTGCTCACTTGTTTCCCTAGGCAAGACATGACCAATTAAAAATAAATGAACTGCACAGCTTTGTAGTTCATTAAACACATACAATATGTTAGTGGCACAGTGTTTGATTAGCAAGTAAGGTGACAAATTCTGCTCTAATATAGAATTTATTTTAATAAACAAAGAATAAATGTTTAGTAAAACAATATTATGAAATATTTTTTTTTTTTTTTATAAATTATAAAGTATTAAACAATACAAAAGAAAAACCTAACTGCACTTACATGACAGGCAGTGATCAGCATGTCTTTTTCATTATACAGAAAATAACAGCTTTTTGAGTGAAAAGTTGAGTGAAACGATCAAGGGAAGATGATGGCACAATTTTCAGTTTTTTGAAAGCAATGATCTGCGGAAAATGAGACTCGATTAGACTGATCTAATTTAGACGTGAATGGGTTATTTCTGCCACAGTGTTTAGACAAACACATATTTAAATGCATTTAAAATTCATTTGGCTAAAAATTCTGAGGGCACACATGTTCCCTCAGTTCCAATGGACATGACACTTCTGCAATAGGGTATAAGGATTAAATTGAACAAAAAAAAAAGTATAACATATTAGGCTTTTTATTTTCGGCAATAATGACACTTATAAGTGGTAAGTGTGGTGATCATTATTAATCGGAGAGATATATCTTCCAGAAAGCTAGAGACACCATTATATCTTGGTCTTGGGCATGTTAACTTTTCTGTTGCAACCATAGCAACATCTAATTGCTTGATCTGATTCTCACCTAAAATTTCCAACTACTATGGCATTGCGATTAAATCATATGAAGAAACTACAAATAAGTCAATCACATCAGATCAAAACATAATGTACTGTGGTTTTCTCCTTAGACAAGTTCGGGATTGAACACGTCTTATGTTGCTATGGTTGTTTCCATCAGAAAAAATTGCCTAAGAACTAAGATACTGTAGTTTCCTACTTGGCACTGGGCTGGAGGTGGAGATTTAAGTTAAGGCCTTGTCCCTAGTGCATGTAAACCGTTGATCAAGCACAAGCAAGCAGGGATGAGCCAGTTCCGATTGATGAATAGACTATTGATTGGACAGAAAAGTCCCTAAGGTTGTTTCTTAAGTTTAGCTAGGCAAGTCTTACAAACACATCCACAACCCTGAAGAAATGAAAAGAGACTCTCTTACGCTGGGGGCTTTTTGGTATTCACATTAAGCCTTTAGAACTTGTTTTCAGCATTTAAATGCCTGTAATACATTCAGGAAATCAAACTTCAACCAAATCTCACAATATTTCCCTCATTCAACCCTCAATCATGATATTCAAATAAGTTTTGCGAGGTCCTAGTCGACAATAGAATTTCTCATGAGGAGAGTCATTCATAATGTATTATTACCATCAACATTGCATTATTGTTACTTCGATAATCACTTTTTAAAATGCAGTTTGTCAAGTAATAACCTATGTCAAGTAATACACTTCGCAGATTAAACATTTATTACAATCCAAGTTACTGTGTAATTTCAGGAGCATGGCAAAAAAAAAAAAAGTTTATTTGCGCTGTTTATTACAGTGAACATAATGCAAAATTAAACAGGCTGAGTGGTTTCAATCATAGCAGGGGATGGTTTTCACAATATCCCTCCTTTCTGTTTGATTGATATTGATAAAAAAAAGTCTGCAATATACACACCGCATCATATGCTGAGTGGCAACTTTCACAAGCAATGTTGTGCCAGCAATATATATATATATTTTTTTTTTAAATCTCAGATAATTTCTGATCTTTCCGGACAAAGATAAGAGAGTGGCCATCACTAGGTGGCAATGTAGTGACACAAGAAAATGAACAGTGTGTTTCCTGCAGCCCAAATGCATGTCTAGAGAGCAGCAATTCACCACACCGTCTACAGCATATCCACTAATTTTCTTAATTCAATCTGAGGCATTTCAAAATCGTTTGTTAGACCACTTGACAGGTTTCTCAAAATGATGAAAGATGCATTCATTCGCATATAGAAGTAGCATGCATAACTTACATAAATGGGCGTACAATGTTTTACTAACAACTCTAATATATCTAGTTGACTGCTGTGTTGAATACCTAACTATTTGAAACTATTTTTTTTTTTGGGGGGGGGGGGGGGGGGTAAAAAAAAGCAACGTGTTTCACTAGAAATTTCAGAAAAAAAATATCTAAATTGCTCTTTCCTGCCTGTATCCTTTAAGAAATTGCCATGGACAGCTGGTCAAAGACATGCATGACTATCTCACACAATATCTCACGGAGCTCTTCTGCTGTCTACAGCATTGGGAACAATGACAGGCCTTGGTAAAGGAGCCTGTCACTCATTCCTTGCAGTGATTTCTCAGAGAGAGCAATTTTTTCAAATTAGCATTAAAGTGCTTCTTAGCAAAAAGGTACAATCAGCCTGAAAAAATAGCTACTTGAAAAATACATTAGATGCAGGAAAAAGTCTATCGACTCAATGTTTGGAACATAAAGAAGGTAAAAGACAAGGGAATTTGATTTAACAGAATTATAAGGTCTGATTTATTAAAAATGCAGCATAAAATCAGTCGAGTGTCTGACGTTCAGAATTCTAAAGCGAATGGAGACAAGGGTGCAAAATTGCTATGTAAAAAAATAAATAAAAAAATGCATACACAGTAATGTCACTGTGCCACGCACACTTGCAGTATTAGAACTAAAGCCTCTTTGTGATCTGTGTATGGGTCTCAATGTTGACAAGTGCTATATACAGAAAATCCTTTCTCTGAGAGAATATGCAAGCTAGGCGCTATCATAAAGTGATCTGGTATAAAAGAAAATAAAGGGTCTGAGAAGGTTATCTGGAAAACTTCCTCTGCCCTTCAATTCGCTCACATCGCCTTATGTCCTATTTCACAGATGGCACCTCTGTGATGCCTGAGAAGTAAAGCATATTCTCCCTATGCTTTGGTTAGAGGCTGGTGGTGCCTTTTAACATATCAGTTCTACTTTACCCCCTCGCACACCATGGGATGACACATTCTCCAGAATAAAAACAAGTAAAGCACATTAAAGTGCTTTAATAATGCAAATCCCGCACTTTGTCCTGAAGGAGCTCACAAAATATGAAGCAGGTGGACCTCAAAAACTTGAGATCCCTTCCATAAGATTATAACAAGATTTAATCGACATTCCTGTAATTTAATTCATATAGCACACACGCACAGAGAGAGAGAGAGAGAGAGAGAGAGAGAGAGAGAGAGATAACACACAATGATTTTCAACTGAAACATTTCACAAAAGAAGTTGGTTAGGGTTAAACTGATAAAACAGCGCATATATATTATTCTAATGTGCATCAAAAGATTGTTGAGAATCACACAATAGAAAGTTTTTACCATCACCACAATAATTAAGTTTCAATCAACCAAAGGTATTACGAATCTGCCAGGAATAGGATGTGTGTCTATATTGCTTTAATGTGAGTTTGAGTGGCCAAAGACTCTTCAAGGGTCACAGATGAAGAATTACACAGATTTCTTGAGTCTTGGGGTCAAAAAGACTAATTAAAAAAAAAAAAAAAATCAAACAACCCCTACATCCCCACATGTTGTTTGGGAGGGTTTCAGGAAAAAATCCTCCACACTCATTCAAAAACAAACTCCAGCAAATTCAGTTTTCAGACGTGACTGGACCTTCAAACGGCACAGAGCTCTGTGGTCAGATGAAACTAAAAAAAGAGCTTTTTGGCAGCAAACACACTAGATGGGTTTGGTGTATACAGGGATAAAAAGTACCCCATGTGTACAATTTAATATACCGTTGGATCTTTAATGTTGTGGGCATAATTTTCTGCTGGAGGTCCTGGACATCTTATTCAGATACATGACCTCATGGATGCTATCAAATATCAACACAGATAAAGAATCAAAACCTGACGCCTTCTGCTAGAAATCTTACAATGTGCCGTGGTTGGATCTTCCATCACAGTGATCCAAAACATCAAAATCAACACAAAAATGTGTTATGGAGCACAAAATTAAGCTTCTGCCACGACCAAACCCAGTTCCCTGACCTGGTGACTGGAGTGAACTGGAGTGAACTGGAGAGATGAAGCTCCAACATGGATCTGAGAATTTGCAGGATCTGGAGAGATTGCATGGAGGAATGGTCTCTGATCTCTTGTCAGGGGTTCTCAAAACTTATCAGGCATTACAGGAGAAGACTCAGAGCTGTTATCATGGGAAAAGGAGATTGCAAAAAAGTATTTAATAAAAGGGGGCAAATAATTGTGGCCCACGTGTTTTGGAGAAAAAAAAATTCCCCCCATTTTTTTAAAATAAAGATTAAAAGAATAAACGATGCAGATTTATTTTTTTGCAGCCAGTTTTGATCATATTTACCAGGGTGTCATTAATTCTGAGCATGATTGTATTAGTATTATTATTATTAATACTTTATGTGTACAACTCTTAAATTCAATTTTATACAATTTAATTTATTTAATTTATATAAATACATTTAATATTACAAACTATTTCTGCAGTATTTCAAATAAAAGCTTTCTTATATAGCAAACCTGACAATGTATAATTAAACAATATATAAACCAGACAATAATGCTTTTCACAAAACTATACTGCACAGCATAACTGTTTTCAAATCTCATATTAATTAAGATGAATAATTCATAATACATACTGTACTGCACTTTTTCATAATTTTGATTCCTTAGTGAAAAAACCTTTACCAAAATGTGTTTTAGATAGATTTATTTCATACTATGATTACTACAAATCCATAATCATATTTAATGACATAATTGCTTGAGACTTAGTGATAAAATGATAGATTAACTTTATTTTGATTCTTTATTTACTTCTTTATTGCACAATGCACAGTTCTTGATATTAAATGGACTGCATTTATATAGCGCTTTCACAGACCCAATGGCCACCAACGAGCTTTAGATATTGCCTTACAATCACCCATTCACTCACTGACGATGGTGTCAACCATGCAAGGCGCCATCCAGCTTGTCGGGAGCTGCTAGGGTTAGGTGTTTTGCTCATGGACACCTCGACACTTAGTCAGGAACCAGGGATTGAACCACCAACCTTCCAGTTTGTAGACACCATGAACCACTGAACCACTGCCACCCCATATTAAGCCTACAATGTGTTTATATTTAGTTGGACGTCAGCACTATTTCTGGAAAAAGTATATTAAGTACAAAATTAGTTGTTCCAATTTAGCAGATTTAGTTGGACCTCAGCACAATTTCTGGATAAAAGTGTTAAGTACAAATTTAGCAGATGTAACCAATTTAGTGTGCCAAAAGTATAATTGCAGGGTATTATAGTAGTAAGTACATAAAATGTAAATGTACTTCCATAAAATAAATATATTTCAAAAACATTTGAATATATTTATTTTACACTAGGGTTTGGGTTAGCCCACATTGACTGAATAAAGTTTCATTGTATAAAGCCTATAAAGCGTGCAAAGTCTCGTTGGAAAATTAGGACTAAACTGCTTGATTCATATGGATTATTTTTACGATTTCTTCATGAACTTTATCTCTTTAGTTGCGTATATCAAATCTCTCAGATTTCATCAAAGAGATCTTCATTTGTGTTGCGAATGAGAACTGATGGATTGCTGATGGATCTAATAATGTTTATGGATGAGTGAATACATTGATGTTTTTAACATTACTGTGGTATGAAGCATGTTGTGATTGCTAATAAGAGACAGATTTCAGTGCACATGCGAGTCCCACAGATATAAAGGAATAAGGACATTTCATTCTAACAAACTACCTGCAAGTGAATTACTCACACAAGTCAGTTTATTGGACGAATGAAACTTGTGAGGTAATGCGGCACTCTTTCACTTGGTCTACTAAACTGCATTTGAGTGTATTGAAAGTTGTTATGTTATTCTATGTGTTAGATTCTCTGTATGAGACTAGCAGTAAGCTAGATCAACATTAGAATAACATACTGATCATATTCTAACATTTCATCATGTTGAGACATAACATTGATTAGTTTAATGTACATTTGCTCACCTGTCTAATAAAGTACATGGAAGAGTGGCATCTCTGTCAAGTCGAAGTTATTTGCGGACGTCTATCTCGAAAACGTTACGCTGATATTGATGCTCGTTTTAGTTCTCCAATTGTCCCAAAGTCTGCTTGCCATGGTCCATAACGTTTGAACGAAACAACAACAGCGTGAGCGTGCCCCTGGATGTAACGCAGTTGTCCAATTCTGTCGCCATGGTTACTATGGCAGTGCGAGCGGAAACCAGGGATAATGCAGATATTACGGACATAGACGAGCCATTAGTTAAAAATGGAATTTATCTGAAATTAAAAATCTTTGGGAACTTTTGGGATATTATAAGCACACAACTGCAGGAAATATACTGTATCACACTGTGCAAGTGATTTTTGGTTGTTACAAAAATTGTGCATATTGTAGCGTTAAGGAAATGGGTTTAGAAGAAATAGAAGAAAAAAAATCAGTAGGGCATCAGTTGCACAAGCCTTTCCTTAAAAATGGGAAAGAGAGAGCTACTGATGCAAAGACTGAGCTTGTACTTGAATGATTGAGGTTATGCAGGTGACCTCATAAACTAAAATCCATGGCAGCTTCCCAAGGTGAACGCTGAATTATGCTGTCATTAAAGGACAGGCCCTGGCAGCCAAGGTTAGTATGTAAAACATAATCATCTTCTTCCCTCTACCAGTCTGTCATTAGTTGGTCTTATCAAGTTGAATTTATCACACCTTCAACTAGCCCTGCTATCACAAAGCTAGATAAAATTGGATTCCAGCAAAGCCACTGAAATTGGATCTGCAGCTACCAGTCATATTAGGCCCAGTCATGTTTGGTTAAAAAATGATGTCTGAGGAGAGAATTATTCTGTCTAGGAGTATCAACAACTCAGTGTGCAAAACTTGATTTCTGATCAACTCCCGACACTTAGCTTTAACCGTGGGGGACGCTCCCCGTCAGATCATGAATATTTGGCCACCCGATGCTCATCACCCAATGAATTACACTGCTGGAGTGAAAGCGACCCTCTCTGTGTCATATATGGAAAAATGTCGAGAGCTTACGGAGTTGATTTCATGTTACAAGCAATCCAAGAGGGAATGTGGCTTTCAGTCCCAGCCACTAAACGCTCTTGTCCTTCATTGATCTTCCCTGCTGACTGTACTGCCGGCACACTGCTGCTTTTCTCTGTTCCAAAGGCTTGCAAATGTGCTACTGGTATTGCCAACCCTAAATCTGCAGTGACTGGGAATGTGCCATCATGTTAAGCGATAATTCTTGCTGGGGCTTTTCAGAGGTCGCACAGTAAGTGAGAAAATATTAAACACAAGACTCCTGCAACACTCTTTATTTTATATGTCAATTAGGATGTTTACAAGACTTGCGTAACAATACACTAATGAATATTCTAAATGTAGATCATGACCAATGGAATGCAAACTTTGCAGATGCTAAACTTCGGTGATAGAAAAACAATTTAAAAAAGACAGCTTTGTCTTTGAATTCTTTGCTTACAACAGCTGTTTGCACTGTTTATATGTCACTGAGCATGTGAATATAATTCAGCCTGGCAGATACAGCATTGCCCTTTGAAGACAAATTTGGCCAAACAATAAGTTTGATTGGAAGTAGCGTTCCACTACTTCAATTAACCGAAAATGACTTTTTCCCCTTTAAACTTTAAGATTCACTTTATGCAAGTTAGTCCAAGATTTGAACTATAAATACTGACCTTAACAATCAAATTTTGTAACAGATTATCTCAAATGGACATTTGAGATCCATCGCCTTCCATAATAATTCTAGTTTTTCAATATATTTCAATTGAATTTCATTGTTGCACTGAACATCAGCAAATTAGGAGTAACTTATGTTTAACTTTTTTTTCTTCTCTACCAACAATTTCCATAAAAGTCACAGTCATCTGGATTTGTGTGTTGCAAATTAACAATAAACTCTTTTATACAACAGTCCAAAAGGAAAAGCAAAATAATGTTACAAAGACCCTCTGTAGTGGGAATTTTCCACACTAACAATTCTGGATATACCATTAATAAGATGTGCCAAAAATGCCATTACTAATCCACACATTACATCATTAAACACATTACAACTTGGATTTTTGAGAATTTCTTGGCCAAACAATGATGCAGCACGATTGAGTGATATTGTAGTTGATTGTGACTTAAATTTAAAACAAAAATAGCTCCAAACAAATACACAGCAGAAGCACTGCAACACAGTGTTGGTGTTTTGTTCCTAAATGATTCAATGTTTTTGAAAAAATCAGTTAGGTAAATAATTAATTGACTAATTTATAAAGACATTCACTTGTTTTGTTTCTGAATGAATCTCTGTGAATGATTCAAACCACTCGTCATAAAGACTCCCATTCCTGGAGTCATTTTTTGAGAGAATGATTCAACTCAACTCATCAAATGTAAGTATAAATGTGCTTTGTTGAGCAAATCAGTGGAGTGAATGATTCAATGACTCACTCATCGCTTATGAATTAGTCAGCTTTTTAAAAATAATTGGCTGAATGAATGCTCAAAGGTGATGATATATGGGGCAACTTTTTTGAGCAATGTTATTGAGTGATGTTGCTTAGGCACTTTTCCATTGAGAATGGGCAACAAATTTCCAGCTGGATACTTTAGATTGGTCATGGGCCCCATGTCTCACCTGGTTGCCTGTTGATGGCAACACTGCTCAAAAATTTGCCCTGTGTATAATCACCTTTATTGTAAAAACACTTGTAAAGACAATCACTTGTCGACGCCTACTGGCATAACAATGCAACCTACAGAAAGAGTCAATGAAAATTCCTCACTGGAGACTCACTGGAGCAAACACAGACAAGCAGAGTGATAGAAACAAAGTGCTGCTACTGTAATTATGAAGACTCTTGGAATGCAGCTGGACCAGTCTGATTCTTGGATCAGAACTGTTGTATGTGTTACAACAGCAAGAATTCATTGATTATAAATTTGAATTCCCCGCATTCTGCAAAAAATAACTGATGACATTATTTTATTAATGATTTAGTGCTGAACTTTGCATTGTGCTGACACCTGGGATGAAATGGCTAAGCTGTGAATTAAGTCCCAAATCCCTTTGATTCCTCAAAGCTGCCTACACATCACCATAACTGATTTTTGCAGGGAGAGCCACCGCTCAAGCCGTACTTTCTGAGTGTCCAGCTACTTGTTATAATCCTGTATAATGGAAAGTGGAATGTCACCTTGTCTTGAAGGTACCAGATAGCCTTCTGTAAAAATGTCATTTAGCTCAAGTGCAGATCACATTTAATTAGAAGAGGGGATTTAAATTGCCATGCATCAAACACTGTGGAAGGGGGAAAAAATAGGCTTTGGGCCAGACTCCATGAGCTCTTCACAACCCATCAAAATCCCCTGTGCCATGGAGGTCAATAAGCCAACACCAAGCAGTCTTAATTAATGATGACCAAAGCACACGAGAGAGCGGAATGGTAATGCTCAGTCCAAGGAACACGGAGAAAAGGACGAAAAGCCATTCAGTAAGAAAACAAAAGAGCTTGTGTATCACAAAAGCATCAGATGTGTCAAAAAAGTGCATGCTAGATCAACTCAAATTTACCAGACTATCTATGTATCATAAAGTCTCGCTGTAGCTCTGCAGGTTTCCCATGTTCTTCACACCCTTCACTGCCTTACTTGAAACGCTTCTATTTATCAATTCAGAGTTCAAGGGAGGTGGGGGTGTTTTCAAGGTATCTGTCAAGAAGTGGCAGCTCATTTCTTGATGCTTGTTAACCTGTCTGAAAGAGTGCATATTTTTAACACTTTAATACCACCTTTTGTTGTAGAGTAATGCGGCTTTCATTAAGTTTCACAGTACAGTCAATAACAACTACAGAGGTGTCAAAGTCAGTTAGCCCATATCTACTTACTGTATGATGGAGTAAAAATATGCAAAGATATATTGCTTTCACAATAGACTAACTGTTGAAACAAAATATGATAGATTGCTGCATGTTTGAATATTGTATCTGTTACAAAGAAAGACTGGCCAAATGTGAACGCAAAAATCCTTTTGTGAAGATTAAAAAGATCCCAAAAAATCTAAATCCGTGCAGAAAGACTTTTCAAACATATGCAGACACAATGGTAAACATCTAAACAGTGCACCAGCTGGACAAATCACATACAATTATTCATTATATTTAATAAAAAATTCAACCCCTCAAGACTGTAAAAAGCAAAGGTCCAAGCAGCTTTCCACTGATCATTATCAACTTTTATTCCCCTGGTGACAAGCCAGTGAGCTTCAGAGACATTCCAGTAGGAGAAAGGTGGCCACACGCAACGGCACATGCCATAGAAAAGACACAGGCCCCTAAAACTGTCTTCTCTTCATTGATTCATGACAAACTTTTCTATGAAGAGCATGCACATCCTCAGAACATTGAGTGTATTATTACTGTTTTGTATAGTGTATTTTTGTATTGTATACTGTTTTACGATAGAACTATGAAATAATATAACCTTGTTGATTTCATGCTTCATATTCATGCCCTTTCCTTCCCATTGGTGTATACCACATCCTGATAATGTGCATTGCATTATATTAATCAGAGTATAAAGGGATACAAAACTGCCAGCCCACTCTGATCATGCAAATGAGCAACTTCCAAACAAAGAAACTTTTTCCCCTGAAATTACATCCTCTTTATTAGTCAAGCAAAACTCGTGAGGTGTGACCGCCACAGAAGTTTAAAGGGCACCGTCTCAGTGACCTTTCCCTCTCTCTTTTTTTCTTCTGGTTTGTGTTGAAAAGACTGGAGACATCCGGTCCAACCACGATGCAGAAGGTCCTCTGCCCTGGTGTACAGCCAGAGGGGCCTCAAAGTTTCAACCAGTCCTGTCGAATCTTCCCTGACCATAAACAAGTCAGAATAACATCTCTGAAGTTAATCATCCTTCACTCAACCTGGATGATTGCAACCTTAACCACCGCATCAAACTATTGAACTATCCAGATTTATAATAATAGGAAATAACCAGTATATAACCAGAAGAGATATAGAGAATACTGTCAAGTTCTAGATTAGTGTAAATAAGCTTTAACAACACAATTAGCACCTGTTAAATTGCATCCGCACTTGGAACCCAAATCCAATAATGGCATACCCAAGCTAAAATACATGACTTTCGACTTCAAACTTAAAATAAAGCATTCAGCAGCTTGTTGTCATATCTTCAGTATGAATTAATTCAATGATACAATTCTGAGATTTATGGAGCATTTTTAAAACCATGCTAACTTTCTTTCTGTGAACTGATGTGACTTCTTCACAGAATGAGGCAGAAATTGTACTATTTTATGTCATTCTATACAGTGATACTCTACAGTCAACTACCAGTGCATTAAACAATATCTTTAAGACAAAAATCAAGATGGCTTGAAGAACACAGATAAACCATATACTGTCACAATTGCGTGTTAATCATTAATTTTTAATCAGTCAAAACATCTATCTCTGCATTTAAAGCAATAACCGAATGTCTTTGTCCATATTAGGGGTTCCTATCAAAAGTTTAAAGGGACACTCCACCCATTTGCATTAAGATCTCCATTGTTAGAAATCTAGTCATACTATTGAATGGTCATGCAACACTCTCTCATTTTCCCCTGAGACAAGAGAAATTCGCTATTTACCTTTTTTACTTCCTCCTACAATGACGCAAAAATCGTCATTTTACGTCATTGTAGGCGGAAGTGTAAGAGGGGGGGATTTCTGTAAAGACTATACGCACTAGTTCCCACCCTTTCAAACCCGCCCATAGGGGGTTGGGCCTAATGCGCTAACAGACCTATCACAGATCAGTGCCATTGCATCTGATTTCACCGGCAGAAACTTTTTGAAAATATGGACGAAGGTACTGAATACGCAGACAGATGCATTATGGATAGGGTTGGGTACCAAAACGCGATGCCAGCAGGGAACCGGTTCTGACTTAACGGTAAGAACCAGACCGAATAAGAATGAAAATTATGGCGCCTGAGTCTCTGTGTCATGAGGCGCACACACACAAAGTCTCTCGCTCTCTCCCTCTCCCTCGTGCGTGCACTATGCGGATTGGAGCAGTCTGATCTGTCTCGCATGCGCGCTCTTGCTCACTCGCTCTAGATTCCGGGAGATTTTAACTAATATGCAGGCATCAGGGAGCCGTTATCAATATGCGGGAGACTCCCGGAACGTCTGATAGCGAGGGGATTAATGAAGATGCCCAAGACAAAACGCTCCATGTTTTGGCTGCATTTCACGTCTAAAATTACGCATCGGAGTAAGTGTCCTTTTAGGCAAGTCATGCCACTCGGCCACCATCTTGGCAATGCCTCCGGGCAGCTATTTCAGAATAACAAGACCAGGCCTATCTAAATGAATGGGCAGAGATTCAGAACTGCACTTTCACTGGTCACTGGGACATAAAAACTGATTGTATAGAAACAGTAATAAAATATGATAGAAATCGATGAAAAAGTTTGATGTCTTTGCCCCAAAATAAGGTTTAAAATGCCTTTTTCCCCACAGGTTTTACTTTTATTGCGCATGCGCAAGGGTTCTCTCGCTCTCTGTCATGTGCATGCTACTGCTCGCTCGCTCTAGATTCCAGGAGATTTGAACTAATTTGGATCTGCTATCATCAGGGAGCCGCTATCAATCTGCGGGAGACTGCCGGAACTTCCGGGAGACTTGGGATGTCTGATATTTACACAACTAACATATATCAAATCTGCCACCTTTTCAAACAGTAACACATTTTCTGCTGTCGCAAACCTCAACTGTGCGCATGCGTCGATAGAACCAAACGATAGGCTTAACCCTTTCACACGTAAGTTTAAAATATTCTAACTGACCCCCCAGCGTGAGTTTTTCAAGGCGACCGTTATTTAGAACTTGCCACTTTAATGTTTCCATGGTGACGTGTCATTGCTTGTCACGTGACACAGCACAACCAGAACAGAGCGCGGAATGAATGATGATCTCTTTTATGCCATTTTTCCTTTTTTATTAAAAATATTCAAAAATGTATTAGCTATATCATGAAACACTGATATTCCGATTGTCAAATATGTGCAAGTGGATGGGTTTTGTTGTTTAGACATCTTTATAACGATCGTGTTAGTTGAGCTGTATGCACAACGGGCGGCGCCATTTTAGTTTCTTTTTCAGTTAAGAAAATCGGATCTGTTGGATTTATAACGTCAATTCCTCCACTTCTCACGAAATACATGATAGTAAGTGGCTGGTGAACTGGGAGAAGAATAGGGTCAAATGTTAAGCTACTTACACAATGTGTATCCGATATGAATAAAACGTGTCGTCTCATTATAATCGAAAGGATTATTATTGCCGCTTCCATAGACACCTGTGTGTATTTTACAAACTCAAAATCATTGTTTTGCTAGTACATATGTGTATTTAAATGTCTGAAACCTAAAATAAACATTATGTTGTTGAAAACACTCAATAGTTGTGATATATGACAGCACTGAATGCGTTTGTCTCTAGCTGAGCGCCAGTCAACGTGCGAGAGCAAGTTTGAATTTAGCAGTTGCTAACGTGTGCACTGAACGTTCTAATCACACCGGTGTGATCGTACGCGTGAAAGGGTTAAAGGTTTTCCGGCTTGACTGTTATAAGCAGACGATTGGCTTTCCAGCAGGAGGGGCGGGGCATGTGCATACAACCGCCATCTTTGGTGTTACGGGTTTAGTTGAATTAAGGATTAAGAAAGTGGCATGTCTCTATATAAATAGTCTCTGTTAAGCCCACAGGGTTTGTCCTGCTCACTCTCTCAGCAAACTGCCAAAATGGAGTCGAGCTCAGCCAGGCTGCCCGCCGTGATCGGTGTGCACCCCGCCTCAAATGTTGCAAGCACACTGTTCACGTTACAGCACACCAAAGCTCTCCGGTCGCCACTATGTTGCAGCCAGAGCCCAGATCTCATTCTACCCCTAGCTATTCATGCAAATGTGTGGGCAAAGCTTCCCAGGGTATCAGAATGAGTGCTGATTCTGAACACTATAAAAAGAGGCTTTTCTCTGCAGTTCACTAGATATCCCCGCCGCTACGGGTCAAAACTACAGTAAAATCTGAAGTAGCTCATCTACTTCGAGCCAAACTAGCGAAACTATTTAGCAAAGGGGCAATAGAGCCTTTATCTCAAGCTCAGAGCGAAGAGATCAGACACATTCTGGATCTAAGACAACTGAACAAAGTGCTTGTGAAATGCCAGTTCAGAATGCTCAAAACCAGGACAATCCTCGCGCAGATTTGAAAAGGGGACTGGTTTATGTCAATAGATCTGAAGGACACATATTTCCAAAAACAAATAATGTCACGTCACAGGCGATTCTTGAGATTCGTCTTCGAGGGCCAGGCATATCAATACACAGTCCTACCGTTCGGCCTGTCCCAAGCACCCCGTCTCGCATCTGTCACACGGATCTCGCATCACTGAAACTTCGGGGCATGCGAGTTCTGAACTACTTTGACGATTGGCCGATTCTAGCTCGATCACACTCAGAGCTCATAGAACACAGGACCATATTACTCGAACATCTCGACAATCTAGGCCTCAAAGTCAATTGGGCGAAATGTTTGCAGTCAGAGAATATCTTTTCTGGGCACAGAACTGGACTCGCAGTCTATGACAGCGCGACTGTCGCCAGAGTGCAGACTGAATATTCAGTGCATCACAAAATCCTTCTGCTGCAGCACTATAGTCCCGCTCAAAAATATACACTATAGTCCCGCTCATGGCCTTGGCATCATCAATACTACAGTTGGGTCTGCTTTGCATGCACCCACTGCAGTTATGGCTAAAAGCGTGAATATCACCTCACATATGGGCCTCCGGTCTGTTTGGTCTCAAGGTCGATCAGAATTGTGTCTCAGCTCTGAAACCTTGGAGAGCAATCGACTGGTATCAGTCAGGTGTAAACCTGGGGATTTCCTCGAGTGTTAAGGTGGTGTCAACGGATGCCTCCACCTCGGGAAGGGGAGCACTGCTCGAGGGCAGACCGTTTTTTGGCCAGTGGTCAGAACGGGAGAAGCTCCTACACATGAACTGTCTGAAAATGATGGCAGTCAACAATGCGCTGAGGCGTTTTTGTCCCCGAATAAAAGGTTACCACATCTTGGTCTGCTTGGACAACTTGTCAGTAGTGGCCTACATAAATCGCCAGGGTGACGTCAGGTCCCGAAACCTTTGCAGGCTGATGGAATGCCTCTTGGTCTGGGCTCAGCACAGTCTGCGCTCATTGAGATCAGCACATGTGCCTGGTCACCTGATTTTGGAACCAGACAGACTGTCCAAAAACAATGTTAATTGCAGAGCTTATGTGTCTCGCTCGTCTGTTTTCTCTTCGTTTTGTTGAGCGGACGTGCTCAGGGACTAGCCACGTTGAAACAGAGCCTATTAAGATGGATAGTTGATGCCATAGCACTGACATACACGTCTAAAGACTTGAAGTATAATTGTCTGTATTGTCTGCCCCGTTGCTTCAAATCAGAATACTACAGTACAGCCGCTTGAGCACCGCTAAGTCTTGTCTATGTCTGCATGCTGCCGCAACGCGTTTTACATTAATCAAAAATTGAGGATAATTTTTGGCTTCTATATCTTGTGGAAAAGAGGTTTTCCTCTAGCATAAGATATTGTTCCCTCTTAAGAACCATTGTTATGTTAGTAACAGAGTATGTTTTAATGCAAGGGGTGTTTTACTCACACACCACACAGCTTTTTTCATTAGCTTTATTTGTCAATGCTGTGTCAATTATTGCAGCTCTCTCCTGCAGGTCTATGTTGGTGGCTGGAGTTCTGCCAGTTTAACCACATTGATTTTCAGCCCGGATTTTAACGGGGGAACAAAAATGGAGTATAATAAATAAAATTTTTGCTGGTTAGTGACAAGCTGAATGAGTGTGTTCGGTTTTGAACAGCAGCATGGTTTTTGCTTTAGTTACCATAAAGTTGTTGTTCTGATAAGATAAAATGAGGATAATGGGCATGTCATCTGATCAGAAACATACTTTCATAATTTATCATGTCTCTAAAATCTGATTCAATAGACCATTTTTGAAGTCACAGTAAAACAGAATGTTGCTTTGCAACATTCCCCAGCCAGCAGTTAGGTTAACCACTTAACTGTCACCGTCCCACAGGTGGGACGTTTGCCACTATATTTTTAAAACAATAATATCTTAGTAAATACCTTAAATAATATTGACAAACTATATATCATTTGAAAGCTTACAATCTCTAGTTTCCATATTTGGTGACTGATTTTCAAAATATATTACAGAGGAGCCATAATTTATCAATATAAAACAATAATATTTTCATACTTATAAGGCGTGTTCAGACCTTTATTTTAAAATAGCAGTAAACATGAAAAATCATGAAAAAATGGTAGATACCTCACTTTTTTTTATGCCAAAAGTTCAAAAGATAGAATCCATTCAATTATTTTGGGAAAAAAAGGTCTGAAAAGTTTGAAATATCAAGAAAAAAATAATAAATTCACCATTTGTGACGTGGCAGCTAGCTATGACTTACATGCGTGTTCTTTGTATGTGTTTCTTAGAGGTTCAATTCATATCAAAATCTGCCAAACTTCCCATGCTACTTCTGAATAGGATCTCTACTTCAGAAATTGTATGAAAATTGTGAAAATAATGGTTCATATCACTCAAAACACGAATGGAAATGCAGGCGCCCTTATATGGGCAGTAATGGAGTCTGATTGTGCCCTAGTGAAAAAGTTTGGTACTGCGCTCAAACAAAATCTTACTGAAAGCTCATTTTTTGAGATATCAACCTAAAATTTGAAACACAACTTGTTCAGATTTTTGGCTTTGATTTTTCTGCAGTTTTAGAGTAGCCCAGGTTTTGAAAATATATATTTTATGTAAAATATGAATAATTCATATTTTTCCATTGTACATTTCCATAAACTCAAACCTCTATAACTTTTTTTCTGTTTCACTTTCTTAATTTATTTCACTTCTACAAAAATCTGCCAGATGTCTTCTTTAAAACAAGACCAATCATATGTCTATATTCCAAAGCATTCTTGAATTACAACCATTTAAGTTCGAAATGTGCATTTTCATGTCTATTCAAAAAAGGGGGGGTGACAGTTAACAGGTTAATTAACAATCTTACTTAAAGGAGTTTACTTTAAAAAAAAAAAAAAAAAAAAAAAAAAAAACTTTTGCTGATAATTTACTCACCCCCATGTCATCCAAGATGTCAATTCATTCAATTCATTCATTGAATGAACCAAATGACACGAAAAAAGATAAACGAGTTTGAACAGGAGAGTCACAAACACGCATTACAGAACAGAGCAAGGCGACCAAAAATTAGACTTTGTTATTTATTATTATTTTTTGTTTTAATGAGCAATTGTTTCGCTTGATAAGACCCTTATTCATCGTCTGGAATCGTTTAAAGCCCTTTGAACAGTTTGCAGTTTGCACTGAAACTGTCTTTTGGACCTTGAACCATTTGGTTACCAGTAAAGTGCATTATGGAGAAAAATCCTGGAATGTTTTCATCAAAAACCTCAATTTCCTTTCAGCTGAAGAAAGAATGACATGGACATCTTGGATGACATGGGGGTGAGTAAATTATCAGCAATTTTTTTTTTGGGGGGGTTTTTTTTAAAAGTGAACTACTCCTCAAAGGAAACAATGGGAAACCATAACCATTTACTCACCATTCCTTGACTTTTATTGCACACACACGCACACACACAAAAAAAAAAAAAAAAACTTTGATATTTTAGGGCAATCATAACTTTCTTTTGTGGAACACAAAATGTGTAGTTTAAAATGATAGTGATGCTTATCTTTTTAAAGCAACACCATGGAACTACTAGTTCCAACGCCCTACTGGTTGGAAGCGAAATTGTCCATTACCGCCATCATAGATAATTTACCGCCGCACGCACGCTTGTTGTTTATCCAGCACCGGCAGAATGAACGATATCCACAGACAAGGTAGAGTATGTTAGAGGTTTTAATGAAAGGATGATGTATTGCGACATCAGAAATGAAGAAAAACGAAATAATAACTATTGGAACGCTTCAAGTAAAGCAGTCGAATTTTGTAGTTCTTTTTGTGCTCGGGTTACTACCCAAATCCCGAAGTTCCGTAGTGCAAGTAAAAGAGATACAGACCACCAGGCTATGGCAGAAGTGCCTCTCACCCTGTTACGACTTGATGAACCAGTGATAAGATTTTGGAAACATTATTTTAAGGTAAAAAATGTTACATAGAGTTGCTTTAATACAGTGATCACATGATCACAGTAGCCTGGGGCTGTCAAATTCCAAGACACAAAAAACACTCAAAAATAGTCCATATGATTGGCATGCTACTGTAAATTCCAAGTCTTCTGAAAACGTACAATACATTGAAATGTTTTTTCATTATTCACTGAAAATTATTATTTTTTTGTTTAATTTTTTAACACTTACACATGAGAACCAAACACTGAGACCAAAACCTTCATGCGACATGCTCATACATATATGAATATGCGCAGTAAATGGGAATTTGAGAGTTGCAGCAGAGGGGAAAATATTTTGGAATGGATTTGGAAAGAAATGAGGGTGAGTAAACAGTGACAGATTTTTGGGGTGAACTAATCCTTTAATGCCTTTGCTATGTGTAGACTTCCTCTCTGAGGGCCTTATTATGATACGAGTATAAGCTCGTTCATTCTGGAGCATTAAAAGACACTGCTAATAGATAACGTAAAGTAAAAACTATAATGATTTTAAAAGCATCTGCACCAGAGCAGTCACTTATAAAACATGTAAGACATACAGTAAATGTAAGTCTCTTGCCCCTCTCTGTAAATGGAGGCAACATTGTTCCTACAAACAGCTTCAGCAGACAATTTCCTTTAAAATGATGAGTCACTCAGCAATAAGCGTGGAGAGCTCCAACAAATGAGTACGAGTTATACTGTTGGCTGTCAGGAGCTTTAATGATTGTGAGTTTTGTCATCTAATTCATTCAGTGGCCTCAAGGCAAGAAAGCACAAGGGCATTATATTTTCTATAGTTACAGATTGTATTGATAAGACATTAAAGCTGGTCGTAATGTTCATGTCAATCATTTATAAGCATCTGGAAAATTACTTACCTGGTTAAGAAGAATGGTAGCCATAAATTAGCTTTATCTTTCAAGCTTTGAGATTAAAAATTCAGATCAGATCATAAAGGTTATATCTTTATTCTGTCATTTTTAATGATGTGCTCTTTCTTTAGTGCAGCATGGTGTTACATACAGTACATAGAGAGATCAGCATTGATCAATAAATGTTTTTCAATAAAAGAGTTAAAATAATAAGAGGATAAATAAATTGTTTAAAATTATTTGGTCTTTTAGGTGTTTTAAATTTGCATTCTACCAAGTAGCATTCTGTAACAAAAAGAGTAATGCATCACTGTTTAAGTGGCAACGTTTTTAACTAAAAATGGGAAACTGGATTATGGGCATTCATTTACATAACAGCAGCATTTGGGTGCCTGAAAACACAAAATTTGTGAAAAAAAAAAGACTTCTTGCACATGCGTATAGACCTTTCTCACAACTTCCTTTTTTGTTATTCCCAAAAGAAGCCATACCTGCTGTTTTCATTCCTTCCCTCGTCAGTTCCCTGTTGATGAAGTTCGAAGACGGAAATGGATTCAGGCTATCCGGCGGAATGTCATTGATCCTGTGATCTTTTGTACTTGATACCATTCACTAACCCGTAATTGTTTATGTTTATTATTTATGTATTATGATTTGTGTATTATGAAATAGTTCATGTTCAACTTTATTAAAATCCCGGGCAATTTGTATCCAGCGTATAAACACAAAGCCTAAAAATATAGGCTACACCACAAAATAAAACAAGATACATAAGAACACACAACAGTAGGCTACATAAAAATTAAAAATATTAATACCATATACTACACCATTCTGGATAACAATCTGATTGTGCAAGGAATAAATTAATATTTGTATAAATTGTTCTTTATCTTTGACAGTTCTAGCAAGAGCAGTGCAAAACAAAAAAAGCCACTACCTAAGAGCATAACTATTGAATAAAACTGACAGGCTTATTTTTGGTATTCACGCCAAAACGCAGTTTATTGTAAATAATAGTCGCTAAATATTTATAACTTTCCACACTCTCCACCTTCTCACCTTTAATGAACGTATATTGGGAAGAATGAGCTTCAGTTCTGAAATCAACAGTCATGTCTTTGGTCTTTGATACATTCAGCTGCAGATAAGCATCACCACAGCATTTTACAAAGTCATCAACAACTGGACCATGACAAGTTTACATTTTTTCGAAGTTTTGAAGACTCTCTGATCAATTTTCTCTTCCCCATGTATGTTTTTCTGATGTGTTGGCGGTTGACAGGAACTCCGCTTCCACATACGTCTATTTAAGGTCTATTACATGTTCTGTATGGGTACGTTTACATGACAACCATGTACTGGTTTTCTTTTTCACATATGTACGTATAGCCCAAACGATCCTCATTCACACGGATCACATTTTGTATGTTTCTTCTATTTGATCTCAGTTCAGTTCATGCTGCTCTCTCCTAATGAGCTGAATCAGGTGTGTTAAATAAAAAAAAGATACGAAATGCGCAGGGGTGCCCATGCAGGCCGAGGATTAAAACGCAATGCAATAGGGTATGGTCAGGGTAAAGGTTGCCATGGCAACTAACAACTCAAGACACCTTTCAGAACAGAAAGACAGGGCCAGAAACATGTCTGGTTTTGAAAACTGATTGCCATGGTTGAATAATCTACAGCCTTGCAAAGAATGTTCAAGACTTAGTTGACTTCATTTTTCTAATGTTCCCAGGCCTTGGCTTCTTTAATAAATGACCTGTTTTTCAATAGATGAATACACACAGTGATGTGAAGTTTAATAGCTTGAGAAGTCAGCCTGATATAAATGAAATGCCAATATCTTTAATAGTTTGTGCAATGTGCATCATTGTCAATGAATTGCATGGCATTGTACGCTGCAGAAATTGTCAGTGTATAGATGTTCAGAAATAGAGGAAAGAAGCACAGGCTATGTGTTTTGAACTTTGACCTGTTCGTTGGACTCTTTCAAAATTCCACAACATGTTTGCCCACATTTTGCCTTGAGGAATAATGAGTGTGACAATTTTCTGCTATGAATATATGAATCCACAGCTGCTGGACAATGCACAGTTTCACAGGGTCGAACTGAACATCTCATAATATCTGAGTTTAATTCCCTATTATCAATATTTTCCAACCCTCTGGGTTTCTTCGGTCAAAAATGACCAAAAACTGTCACGTTTTGAATTGTTATTTATTTTTATTTATTTATTTATTTATTTATTTATTTGCTTCATTGGAAAGGAATAAAACTTGGTGTTTCATTATTTGTTACTTACGAGTTACTTAATTGTAGTAGAATGTCTAAAGTGGACTATCGAAATAAAGTGTTACCAAAAAATTAAAACAGCTCTTTTAGAATATCTAAATGTATATCTAAAAAAAAAAAACCGAAAAAAAAAAGCCTTTCTATGTATTTGGAAGCTATAGGCAGCCTACAGGCGGTTACAGAACATTTCACACATTTATATATTTTTAGCCTTATTTGTTTTTTTTTTGTTTTTTTTTTGCCTGCAGCCTGCACTCTATTTTGATGTGAAATTTTGCATTTATTTATTTTTTTATAATAATAATAATAAAATAAATATATATTAATTCTAATGGAAAAAATAGCTCATACAAATTATATAATTAATGCAAAGTATCTTAAAAATCTTTAAAAATTCTAAATAAAAATAATAAAAAATCTTATTGAACAAGAATATATTTGATTGGTTGTTCCATGGGGGTTAGTTAAATTTTAAGGCTTCAGTCTTTTTTGACTGGTAGGAAGCTAAGTGTAACCCCTAAATGAAGAAGCCTAGAGGGTAATAATGCCAAACAGAGTTAGGAGTTATAGAGTTATATTAGCAATATGTCAACTGTGAAAAGGGTTCTTTCAAGTCTATTAGATATGCAGGTTTTCAAATCACAAGCATTTCACCAAGGACATATTTTTATATCATACCATTCTCAGCTCCTCAGCATGAGAGCATGCACCTGTAATTGCAATTGCATGACTTTAACGTACCCAAAGGGGTTCACACAGGCGTGCATACACAAACGCATGCACATACGCATGCACATCTTTTTTTTTTCATGTTCATATTTTTTTTTAAAGATTTTTAAAAATGAATAGACTGTTATACAATAAACCACTTGTTTAAGACTATAATGGGAAATGAAAATGTGTTTCTATTATCACCCTCGCCAAATTATGCATAAACAAATCTAAATTTATGAAGACCCAAACTGTCTCTGATATGAAGAATAAAAAAAAAATCCATTTATTAAAAAAGCCTAGAATTATGTCTTAAAAATAAACTATTTCATTTATTTCTCTGCTCTAGTTAATTGCACATTTTATCTGCCTTTCAGAGATGTTTGTCGGATGCCTCGATGTCTCATTTGTTGTTTAAAAGTTGTTGAATTTAAAAAATGCATTTGTTTATTTAGAAATGGAATATTAAGATGCATGTCATCGTTAACATTTTGTCATTATTAGACAGAGTATAGTTTTAAAGCCTTACTGGTTGCCTGATTTTCATTTAATCTGCTACAGTGATGCTTCGTTGCATACCCTTTATGATCTCATTTTGTTTTATTGTGTGAATTGTTCCTCTTCAGTAATATTTTCATTTATTGTGACTATCAAGAAATAAAACTAATACACAACCCTGAGCAACATTTTTATTCCTAGCAAAATAGATTAGGCATGCCAGAAGTCACTTTCAAACTATTAAAGCTGAACTGGCTAGATTTCAGTTGTCTTAATGTGAATCCAAAGACTTTTTTTTAATTTATTTATTTATTTTTTTAATATGCACTCAGAAACATACATAAAAAATACAGGCTAAAACGAGACACTGTCTCACAAACAAAAACCTATTGTGCTGCTCTGCAAAGTCCCATTGCAAATTGAGTGAGGAGAATAAGTGCAGTCCTGAGAAAAGAGAAATTCATCACTCTTTTGTGTCTCTGCTACATTCTCTTCCTGTATGGAGTCATACTCTTTTCCCCTAAGTTTTTCTGTGACTTTCTCAAGTGCACTCAAAATGCAACACATTCTTAGCAAGGTCAGAAAGTTCATAATCGGGTCTTTCATGGACAACAAAGAGAAGCACTAAAGCCATTATATTAATGTTTTTCTTCTTCTTCATTCTATAACAATTGCAGGAAATACTAAAATCCAAGCAAAATTTGATATATATATATATATATATATATATATATATATATATATATATATATATAAATGACAATACTGCAGCGTGTTCTTATAATAGCTATCATTATTATGTTTATAGTTATTAATGTATTCTTAATGTGAACGGTCGTTAAACCACATAACCCGAAATAGCTGAAATAAATGTTAAAACTTCGTTTAGCAATTAAGTTAAAACTTTATTGCTAAACATTATTTTTCTTTCTTGTATGGCTCTTTCAAAAAAGCAGCTCTCTGCTGGCCTAATTGATGCCCTGATGGAGTAATTCATCCTAACTGAGAGAGGATCCACTTTTGAAATATTGTGCTGGATTTAGCAGACACCAAATACTATACAACCTATTCTCGTTTCTGACGGTCTGAATTCAATTTTGTTGTTTAATTGTAAGCATGCTAACAAATTATAGTACACATCTTTTTGGCACATTCATGACAATTTCCCATCAAAGATCTGTCTGTCAGACAGCCATTGCCGATCTGGGTTTCTAGATGTACTGTTTAGACAGTGTGATTGAAAACAAACAAACAATCAAAAAAATATTAGATTCTGGCTGATTTCATACCCTCAGTTATTTATTTGGAATGCAAACTGATTTAATGCAATAAAAAACAAACCAAAAAAAGAACTTTGAGGAAGTGCTTTCTCCATGATGGCCCATTATGTGATATTTGTGATCCAACAGTGTGATCACAAATACTATGATCAACAGCATTAAATGTGTGCTTGACTTTGAACAACTATCCATTGCAATACTTGTGTGGCTGTTTTCCCCCATTTAAATGACCACAGCTGGTTATTTAGTATCTTCAATAGTAAATGTAAATAGTGAACATTCTTTGAATTGTCTCCCTAATCAATTGAATAAATTTGGGGATTTTCAACCTGTTTATATTTCGTTCAAGGGTAACTCGTTTTTAATACATCTTTTATAGCCTCGGGTAAAAATCAGTTTCTTTGATCCCCTCGAAGCCTTTGCATAAAGGATCATAAGGAATTGTACCATTAGGGTGATGGGAACTGATGCTTTTATCAAATACATCAAAGTTCAGCTGGTGCCTATTAAACATATATTTATTTTACTGGACACACAAAGGGTATATCTAAAAGGACAGTTTTCCTATCATGAAGTCTATTTGGTCATGTTCGTGCATGGACAGTGATTAGTCCATATAATTCTTGTTAGTAGATAAAGCTTTTTTAAAAATCACAAAAGTACCACAGAATCAACTCATGCAACATACATTCCAAGTGTCCTGCGGTTGTGAGAAATCAACATTAAAGGAACACTCCACTGTTTTTTTTTTTTTTTTTTTTTTTTTTTTAAATAGGGCTTATTCACAGTGTCCCCTACATTAAAATAGTTTGGCAAAAGCATTTTTTTCAAAGTGCATGCATTGTCTTAGCTTGGCAGCGCTGACGCTAGCTTAGCTTAGCATAATGAATGGAATCCTATGTTGCCAAGGCCTTATTTGTCCAAATTCAATCGGTATTTTTTAGAAAATGTTCTAAATGCAATTTATGTTTAATGTATATTTTGTTCTTGCAATGTTTTAGGCTATTTGTTGCAATTTTGCACTTTTTTGTTGCAATTTTGCACAATTTTGCAAACAGTCTGAGATATTTGAGTGTTGTGTGTAATAAAACAATACTTTATGAAATCATAATTGTATTGCATTGTTTTAAACACTAAATATTTTAATTAAAACATTCATCAGACACTTATTCAGTTATTTATAATATATAATTTATAGCATGTTATAATAATAATAATATGTAATATAATAGTTATAATATGTTGTTCAAAAAGCAAAAGTAGTTTCAATATAGCTAGCTACTTTTTGATAGTAACTTGTAGTGTAGCTAGCTACTTTTCCAAAAGGGTAACTTGACTGTAGTTTAACTACTTTAACTTACAAGTAGCTTGTAGCTTGTCAAACTACAGTTTCAGAGTAGCTTCCCCAACACTGCCCACAGCTCAGAGTTCACTTTTTGAAATTCAAGTTCACGTCTTGGAACGTGCCCACAGACAATCACTTGGGAAACAGTATCACTTTTGTGGTTTAATGCAGTTTTAATAACTTTTTATTTTTAATTATCCAACACACCTGCAGTTTAGAAACAATATATACTTTATTTTACGACAATCACTGATCTAGCTGACTTGGACGTTAAGTCTTGGCTTTTAAAACAAGTATTTTAATAATAGCCTGTCCTTGAATACTTCAAAAACAACAAAATGTTTTTATAAATGTATAGCCTAATTGAATCGTTTACTCATCTGATTTGTTCTGTTTCCTGATGGAGCAAAAACAGATGTGTAGTTATTTTATTGAACTGTTGTAGCCTGCATTTGCGACAGTGCTGATGTTCAGAAAAATAGCACTATAGCTTGTGTGATAACTCATATATCATAGACTTTTGTTATAAATAGAAAAAAGAGTAGCTCATAGATTTGTTTTACTCATTTTGATGTCATTTCAGACAAGTGAGATGGGAAAGAGCGCTCAAAACTCTTCAGATCACGTACATTACTTAGTGTAAAAATTACATGTAACCAATAGGTTATAAGTATGGTGTTAATAAGTTACCTCAATTTATTTGCTTGTATTTGTGTTTAATTAAGAGATAAAATGTGAATTAACCATTAATCTTTGTTTAGTGAGTATAGGGTAATTGTTCCTTTAAGAGGGCGTGTGACTGATATACAAGTTTGATAGATGTGCACATGTGGAAAACGTGGCATTAACCATCAGGTTAGGTGTTTGTTTATTTTATTGGTGTAAGGGAGTTAAGTCCCGCCCTCGTTGGAGTTTTGTGCAATTTGAGTGGTGGGTGGAGGAGTTAAAAGATGTGAACGTGAGAGACACGGAAAAAAAATGTGAATGTTAGAGACGTGTGTTGCATCACGAGTTTTTAATTGACGTATTTACAGGTTTACAATATTTTTCAATCAAATGTAGATCTGATGTGAAGGACTGACACAGAGGTGAATCGCTTTTGTGTGCTTGTTTTTAGTTCGCTGTCCGGGTTTTATGGTCAATTTACCGAGTGGTTTTTCGGTCGTCTAGTCGGATACAGATTGTGTGCAACATTCACTGCGGATATCAGTGCCTCTGAACATTAACGCTATCACGTTCAGTATACAGCCTGAAGACAGTTATCTCTGTTTTTTTTACATTCAATGTGGGATCACTGAGGACCAGATAGCGCCCCAGATAGTTATGGGGTTCCTCTGGCGACGTAGGAGGAGCGTTTCGTTCGGTCAGCGATCGAGCGAGCGAGAGGACGAGGAGCTGCACGAGGCCTACTTCGGGATCGGGAGGATCGCTGCATCGTTTCCAGTGGAATTGGAGGTATTTGTTTTGTATGTGTTTTGAGCTTAGGAGAGTGGCAGTTTCCTGAGATGGCCCTTACTGCAGAACATGAAATCCAGGGGGAGTGGTTGGATCAAGATCCAACTCGTCCCACCTTACGTACTCCTAAACCTTCCCATCTTTGCCCCTGAACCCTAATCCCACCCCTAATCCTACCCATCTATGGTTTTATTTTACTGTCAAATATAGATTATTGTAGCGCGAGTGATCTGTAACTCGTGCTACAATAATCTGTAACTCGTGCTACGATCTGTAAAGTTTTCCTGATGAAGGTGGAAGCATCCGAAGGTAACACTTACACCAGACAAGTGGCGTGTTATCTCTACGCATTTTGAGCTATCCGCGTGTATGTCTACGCCATTAATGTCCGAGTGATTCCGCGTGTCTGTACACGCCGTCAAATGAACGAAGCAAAATGTAGATCTGGGGAGCCATCTTTTTTTTTCCTAGGATGGTAAGGGAACAGTCATAAATGCCATTAACCCCAGTGATGGGTAGGCTTAGGGACAGGTTTGAGGTAAGTCATATATTTATATTTACAGTAATAACGTTAAGTCAACGGTGTTCATAAACGCTGATAGGACGGCAAAAATGGAAATATGAATTGGCGTGTCATACACGCGCTACTTCATGAGGTCAGTCTGCAGTTAAAGCCCACGGACATTTTACCAAGTTACTGTATCCTTCGGTAGGAATGTAAATGCATGCTGTAAAGTTAGTGACAGCAAAGATAGGTTTGCTGTATTGATGATGATGATAGTGTCATGTTTAGGATGGTTTAGTTTGAAGAAAAAATAATGAAAAAACAATTCTCCTACAACAGAATACCCCAGCACCGATACCTTACAAATGGCGGCTACGCCCATAATGCACTTCGTTTTTCGCGAGTGTGATATCACCTGACAAAGACCGATGGAGTCCATCGCTCTGTTTTGTTTGTGGATAAGTTTGTGTCGTTTGGTCCATGGTGGTCCACAGCCCTCTCACCTGTTGTTAAACAGATGTGTCGCCATAGTGGCGCGAAAATTTTCACGTAATCGTGCTGCTCGTATGAGGAGGTTTGCAAGGTACCAGCTGAAGTGCAGCAAGGACTTTGCAGCTTTGATTACAGACTACAGTTCCCAAAACCATGACTTCACCCATCCTGTTCCATGCTCCAGCACGGTTAGCGCTCACACTGCATGCGAACCGCGCCCGAGTCCAACTGAACTGTGCTCTGGCCCAGCTCATCGAGCCGCACCCGGGCACAGTTCGGACCACTCACACTAGTCAAACGAACCGCGCTTTGGTGGTCAAATGCACTCGGGCACGGTTCAAACTGGCTAGTGTGAGTACACCCTTAAAAGCGAGGTGGAAAAGAGGGGAAAACTCCAACGTATTGTTGAAATAGGCTAATCAACATGGGGCCTGGGTGGGCTGAGTTTCAGATTTGGGGAGCACCCCTGTGTTTTTCTGCAGACCATGTTAAAATCGTCACTTTCTCATCTGTATAGAATTTAAATGTAACATTTAATTAAAACTGTAAAACTCTCTCTACTGCTCTTATTTAATTAAAATTTGATTGCTCAAATAACAGTTGCATAGAGAACATTGCTAATAGATTAAATATAAACACATAAAATTAAATGTACTTTATACTTTATTATATAGAATTAAGTTGTAATTCTAGTCGAAATCAGCACTGTTACTGTTTTTTATGTTTGATACTCTCAAGCTGCTGCTTTAATCAAATTTGGAGTGCTAAATAAATAGGTCTAAACATGATGTGACTTGACTAGCATGGTGAATTGCCGAGCTGTGCAAACATATCCACATTGCTAATACACTTAAAACGTTCAGAAAAATAAAACACTTGGAAGCAAAAAAATATAATAAATAATAATAATAAAAATAAATAAATAAAGTGAAATAAATAAATAAGGTCATGAGTGCCTGGTCCACCTGCACAGAAAAACACTCATGTGTGAGTGGGATTTGATTCTTACAGTGGCCTTCAGAACTGTTGACCCAACAACATCAGAGACACCCTATGACAAGACATGGCCCCAGCAGCTCGGAGAGCATCCGCTGGAGTTAGTGAGCACAGAGCTCTATTTATCCTGGCAGCTGTGCACGAAAAAAAAAAAAAAAAAAAAAAGAGATCTCCATGAATTAATCCTTTATCACCTGGCCTGCCTATATTCCCCGTCATATGTGATCTCACTTAAGGGTCTTTGATGAGCCACACATTTCACTGCAGATCCAAACATGAGTAAACTCCCCCCAGATGAAATGCTGCTTTGTGTTTGTTTTTGCCTGGTCCTAGAGGATCACATTGCTTCTGAAGACTCTGTCGCTCTCGGCAACAACATCTGCCTTGTGAGTGTGGGGCAAGTCCCTTCAGAGCAGAAATGCCATTTAACAAGACGTGAGGGATTTGAGTCAATGAGTGCTCAATGTGGTGAACTTCATCACAACAATGAATCTCTCCAAAGAGCTTATGGTGATGGCCTTTTTTTTCCTGCTTGCTGGTTCTCCTAATGGCGGGGTGGCTATCAACAGGACCACTGCGCTTTTGGTTCTGTTTTTATGTCGTACTGTTCCAACTGTTCTGGCTCTTTTAGGTCAAACTTTTAGTAAACTAAAAGTTCAACTTATACCTTTTAGAGTGCAAAGCACATCTCCTCTATTATGATGTAACCCGATTTTTCTTATTCTACATCCAATCAGATGGATTTTGTTATTTACAAAGTACTGGAGTATGTAAAGTATTTAATAAGGGACTTTTCATTATTTATTTAAGGGCCCACCAGAGGAGATTTGAGATCTGTAGTCAAACAAGACTTGACACTCCCTTTGCCAGCAATATTTTTTTCTATGACCCTCCAAAATGATTGTGAAAAAAGGCATGACCCTCCCTGATAATTTATGGATTACGTCTGTACTGGTTTGCGCTTGGCAAAGATGTTCAGATAGCCATGATAAACGACTAAACTCCTGCTTTCTCATCTTACTAGGGCTATAACGATAGACCAAACCTACAATTCGGTTCGTATCACGAGTTTTGATTTGAATTTTTTTATTTTTTTTTAAATCATGTTTTCGGTGCTGATGCAGTGGTTGCGCGTTCATGTAACATGTAATTTTGTGCTCAAGTTGAAAAGCATTTGTTTTTGCATAGTAAAACATATCTGCAACATTTATCAAGTTCACTGATAATTGTGCATGCATTCATTAATCATTATGATACTAAAATTATAATAAAGTAGTATGCTTCCCTTTCAATAGTCCAAATTCACGGCCATTTTCGCCTTTCTTCTGTGGATTTCTTCAGCTCCTGATTGATCAATATTCAGATAGATTGACAAACCGGCTCATTCAACCGCACAGCGCACACACCTCACGAATTCAAGCCTACAGCTCCCGAACTTTTTAGACATGTTTAAAAATAATCGTGAGGTCGAGAGATTCAGCTCGACTCGTATCTTCCTTGCACACGACACGAGCCGCAACATGTGAGCACAACTGTTTCCACGCGATTTCTCCCGAGTTTAAAAAAAAAAATCTGCGAGCTCGTAAAACAGCAAAAAATCGCACCGTGTAAGCCCACCTTAGGGAGTATGAATACATAAACGGACGTTTCAGTATTAAATACATTTTCTGATAATTTACATTTCAAGTTTTGACTGCAAATGTCACGTCCATAACGCTGGAATTACCCAATTTTAAAGAATTTATCCTCAACTAGTGTTTTTTTTTGGTGTAGGGAGCCTACGTATTTTATTGTTAACTTCAAATAGTACTAATAGTAATTTAAAAATGTTGTAGCCCCATGTCCAACACAACACAACACACTCCACTGTTGTGGTGGCAATTTCAGTAGATTTACTCACTAACACTGTTGTGGAAATGCAATAAGAATGAAAACTAAAATATGGTCGTATCGTGATACAGCGCACATTATATCAGCTGCAGTTGGGCGCCTCGGTCCCAATACACTCGACGTACATTCACATCACATGTTACTGTAATGCAGCGGTAGAGTTACACACACAGGACAATGCACTTATTCACAATAACAAAAGTTCATTCTTTGCTCGTGCTTTAAAGCTTTGCAGGGTAAACATTTCTTTGCCGTTCTGTTCTAATGCACTTTTTCTGAGTGCGTATGGACTGTCAAACAGTGCCACTCTGATTTTTGGTGGGTCAGACCTATCTGATAGCGATGGGGACCGAGAGAGCTACATGGAGCTACATGGAAAAAATATGCACCAAACAAGACACTTTGAAATTTACCTATTTTGATGAATACAAAAGTTGGGTGACCCTCCCCTCATCAAAGAATAAAAAGACATGACCCTCCCCTATTTTCCTCCGGTGGACCTTTCCATAAATACCGAACGGTCCCTAAGAGTTTTATATCATGTGATGTCAATTTGAGACAAGTATACTTGGCTCTCATATATATTTCTCATAGAAAATGCATATACAGTATGGTTCAAAAGTTTGGGATCATAAATGTATACTTTAATTCATTAAAAATGCAATTAGTTGCCCCAATATAAATGTTATACAATTTAGGAAATCTTATTTCACTGGCTAAATCTAAATAGGACATCGATAAAAGGAGGGTGAAACGTGCCGCGTAACACAATAATGAACCTCACTGATTCTTTTGGAAGCTTAAATGTGCTGCATAACACAAATGAACCTCATTGGTTCTTGTGGAAGCTCAAACTGCGTAACATAAGAATGAACCTGACTGGTTCTTGTTGAAGCTCAAACGTGCTGTGCAACACAAGAATGAACCTCATTGGTTCTTGTGGAAGCTCAAAAGTGCTGCCTAACACATGAGAATAAATATCATTGGTTCTCACAGGTCAAACAAACATGCTTGAACTTCCATTTACCACAACTGATGTATGAGTTAATTAATATTTATAAAAGCCTAAATTCTACCTGTTTGTCATATAAAGCGATTGAGTCTTTTCAGAAACTTTTTCTTATGGGTTTAGAACAACATGAGGGTGAGTAATAAACAACATTATTTTCATTTTTGGGTGAACTAAACCTTTACGATGTTGTGACGAACAGAGCATCAGATACCATGTATAGTGTAGATATTTTAATTGTAAAAAAAAGAACATAAAAAAACACGCACTGTTTCACTTGGTTTGTGTGCTACATGACAGAACACCTGCTTTACCAGCAAAAGCAGGCCTTAGACTCACTTTGGCTGTCTTATGTCCAGTGCCCTAGAGAGCTTGGGATGAAGTGTACACTAGCATGTGTAATTACAAGCTCTGCAAACCATGTGAGTACACTACTAAACTCGACTTGTGAAAGCCTGTCATCCTGCATGACATCACAACCATACATGTCACAAGAGGGACTTTGAGACCTTCCTCAACTTAATGAGCCCCTTGACAGTCCTAACCTCATTTTTGTTAAATTGGCTAATTAAAAAGACGTTTACGACACAAATAAAACCAGTGTGCATTAAACGAACACTGCTTCAGTGGATAAATCCACTCCTAAAATAATAATAAGAATAAATCCACTCCTTTAGACATCATTTCACAATAAATAGCAACCAGAGAGGACGTTAACCATTGTGATGTATAACAATACGGTAAGCAACTAATAAAAGACAAAAAGTGTGAGTCGTTTGGAAAATAATAATAAAAAAATAAATCTATATGGTGTGCGTTACTGGTGTGTTAAGTTATCATATATTTGTTTATTTTATTTTACCTGGACATTCAAGTTTACTGATCTGGCAAATACAATTCAGCTTTTAAAGCTTGGCTTTGTAAATCATGTTCCAGCATTTAGGGACTTGTTTACTTACTGTTTCAATCAACGTGTAGTCTTGATCACGTTAATTAAACCAGAAATGGCAGGAATATATGAACTTTTTTTTTCTCACTCCTCTTCTCTATTGAATGATCTGTTAGCAAGAGGCAATTTGCATTATGTGGCATTAGTGAAGGGATTAGGGAACATGATTTATGCCGGCAAGACATTCTTCATTTTCGCAAATGAGTTTCCATTCCCAGTTGAACAATGGAGCACTGTCTGACCCTCCCTTAATCTCAGTGAACAAAAAGGGCTTGCTAAACCATAACTTTGGGACCTTGTTATTCAGACCATGATTAAACCAGTGCTCCTAAATTAACATTACGTTGGATCTCTATTAATTCTCTGTATTATCAGTGTTAATCACAAGTTAGCAGCCAATCAACGAGCAATAAAACTGACTGAAAGAAGAAAAAAAAGACTGGATTCTGGTGCATAGGTATGTGCTGTTTCAAATGGATATGCCTGATTGCTAATTTACTTAGAAAAAGAATACACAAAGTGGTAAATTATTGGAGGTATCCAGGCAATTATCCTTTCAGAATATACAGTGTCTTCAATCAGAACAGAATAGGCATTGCCAACATGTCCCCTAAATATCTACATAACATTTTTTGACCTTTTTTTTCTATTTCAATTGACATTCAATTATAAAAAAAATAAAATAGAATAGTAATAAAATAGTCATAATAAATCTAAAATAGTTGTAATTAATATTAACAATAATTTTAAGTAAGGCATGATGTACATAATGTAATAAGTGGGATAATGTACTTCCAGCTTGTTATCGCAGAATACACCCCTTCAGTGTGATGCAAGTACTGATCACCCTGTCAAGGTTTATTCTGCGATATAACCGGCTGGATGTACATTATGCCTTACATAACATACTGCTGGATAGCATGATTGACCAATCAGAATCAAGTGTTCTACAGAACAAAAAAAAATAGTACATTTGCATAGGCTATTAAGTGCAGACTAATTAAGACCAAGTATTGAGACAAATAAGTACAGACTAATTCACATATATAATTCAGAAAAAAAAAAAAAAAGCAAATACACATCTCGGCAGTGATTATGTCATCCTCAAAAATGCTCATTCTATCAACTTTTACTTCGAAGACACAGGTCGTTTCTTTATTTCCATTTTGTCGCCCGTCTATAGCGTCATATAACTTTTGACTCCTCTTTTTTCTCTAATTTCCGGCGGAACCGCCAAACACAAAGGGGAACTCTGCACCAATAAAAGCAAAGAAAACGACAGAAAAAATTAGTAGCTAGTATAATTTTTCAACTGCACCAAACTTGAGGGGGGTTTGGCTTTGGGTTGCATTTAAAAAAAAAGGAGAGAGCTTCGTGACGAGCTAAATATAGGCTACAGAGAGATGCCGATCTTGCTTGCATTGTATTAAACGGGTAATTAAGCACCCATTCTGTTAACTATATCTATCTGTATATTTTGTGAAATGATGTCATGTGTAAAACGCAGACGGTCTAGCTGTCATGTAGCTATAATGTAAATTCATAACGGTTTAGCTGTCATGTAGCTATAATGTAAATTAATGTAAAGTTTGTTCTATAGCTGGAAAACGTAGCTTCATATGCAGTTCACTAACATTATCTTGTTCGATACCATACTATAAACGTAATTATATTATTAACGAAAGGTGACTGTGTTTTTTAAATCTATTAACACTAGCTAGATGGAATATTGATTTAATAGGGGTCTGATGATTCCAACACAATCTCATCCTAGGGCGTCATATAGTGACGCTTTAGAAATTTCGTCTAAATCCAACGCACATGGCACCCTTTAGCGTCAATATAACGCGCACAGAGCTTTTTTCAGTTATGGGTAGGTTTAGGTCTAGGGTAGGGTTAGGGTTACACCACTAGGAGGCGCCATCTGGCCCATATATATCTGCGTCTCATATTGACGCTAAAGGGTGCCAAGTGTTGGATGTAGACAAAATGTCAAAAGCGTCAGTATATGACGCCTTGGGATGAGAACGGGTTGGATAATTCATGTATCTCTCTGTTCGATAAGACGTATTGTCACTCATTCCTCACTCATTTTTCTCATGTATTTTGAATTAGCACGCATGTTCCAATGAACATTTTATTGCTGGTTCGCGTATTTGCACCCCTCTCTCTCTCCCTCAGAGGGCTGGTTGTCATTTACAGCGACAACAACTCCCGTGAGCCCACGCTCTTGCCCGACATCATCAAAGTACGTCTTTTGTTATTATTTACACCGAGTGCCCCCTGGTGGCCAAAAAATACGTACTGTGTACTGTACGTTTGGCTGGAAGCTAGTTATTTTACTTAAATAAATATAAAGTTTTAAATGGGTTTTTTTTTTTACACAAATGCATAGCTTCGCTTCAGAAGGCCTTTATTAACCTCCTGGAGCATCTATCTACTTTTATGATAGATAGATGCACTTTTGACTTCAAAACAGAAACAGCCATTCAATGGCATGCCATTATGCTTAGAAGACCCAGGACATTTTTAATAACTCCGATAGTATTCGTCTGAAAGAAGAAAGTCATTTACACCTAGCATGACTTGAGGGTGAGTAAATCATGGGCTAATTTTCTTTCTTTCTTTTTCTTTTTTTGCTCAAAGGTGTGTGCATATTATCTTTATTATAGATGCGTGTTCCTGCCATGTCTTAAATCGTCATGTCCCTTCTAGTTCTTGTATCATTTAGATTTCTGGGTTTCTCACTCATTAATACTTTGCTCTGTCATTTACTCATATTTATGATACTTCTGACTCCCCTTGAATGGCATGTTGCGTGATGTTAGAAAATCAGATTAGCGCTAGCTATACTCCTAAAGATTGAAAGGGACAGGAAATGTCACCAGCCTTACACCTACATTTCCCACATTAGCTCCACGGCTCAATGTCGCAGTGCGTACGCTAACCCCAAGGCCACAACAATGAAGATTTCTGCTGACTTAAAAATGTTAATGTCTTTCAGTGAGTATTGCCTTGGGCTGAAAGCAAATGAAGATGTTTGTAGACATTCCCGTGTTGTTACAGCCGGTTTGTTAGGTGTAATCAATGAGAGAGGATAGGCGTGAGGAGAAGGGAGAATGACTGGCTAGGCCCTGACTGCACTGGCCAGGTGCAGAGTGAGTAGGGACCTCCCTGTTAACACATGGCACACCACTCAGCCAGGGAGATTAATGGGTCTGACTGCATGGCAGTGGAGCGGCCAGGGATCAGGGAGTGTAATTGCGCTGGGGCAAGTATGGACATGGACAGCTGCGCATAGCAGGAGCCAATCACACCTCGTCATCACTTCCATACCTCCAGTTGTTCACCCTAGGTAAGAGTATCCCAGTCCAAACTGTGATAGGATACCAAGATGAGGAATCCTAGGTGAGTGAAAAGGTGTTTTAACTTCTATCTCAAAAGCAATTTTGATGTAATAAAAGTTCTATTTTGGTTAAATGATTGTAGAAGCACTTTTGTGGGTTCAGGTCATGTGTTATGACTTTGAAAGAATCTGTTTCAAAAACTTTAGCAAAAGCTATATATTTTTTTTATATTAGACAACTACACACCAATGTACAGCATGGGGGAAATCTATAAAAGTTTAACATGTGGAAATGATTCCATGCGTAATGCTTTTGTGTACATGAAACCACAAATACAAAGCGTAACGTATTTGCGTTCAAAATGAACATCACATTATAGATATGATAGACATTCACAATGAATATCTCATATCTATGATGATGAAATTGCATTTCTACCTCTCCCCGCTCATAACAATCTGCCTCTTGCTCTGCATAAACTGTTTTGACACCCACATGCTCATAATTTCACTAAAGTCCTTGTTCCAGCGACAGATGTTTAAGACAATGTAAATTCACTGGTGACATTGAGATGGTACTTTGCTATTCAAATGAGCTCTGTCTCCTTCCGAGCTAAACGGCTCCTGTATTGGTTCGAAATATCAGTGTCTCTATAAACAGCTGTGACCCCACGCAGGAAGTCAGGCATCCCACTTCCTGTGGCAAGCTGTGCCGCTGGCTCTCCTGGTCAGAGATGGCTTTCTAATTGGTGTCCTCTCACCTCTTTATACTGATATGCTCCTGTTTGACAGTTCTTGGCAGCAGGATGAATGTCCTTGAAGAACAAAAAAGTCAAATCCGAAACCTGTAAAAGTAAATCACTTTACGTTCAAGGATTTTCAAAAGGGAAAAATAATACCTGCTGAATTCTCCAAAGGGGCAAAAGTTGCCAATAAAATCTCAAACATGTTGGGAAAATGAATAATATTGTCTAATTTCAGTTCAGAACTCAATCTGTGCTTAATTTACCCTGACTTCAGCTAGTTTTAACTTTTAAGAAATCTCTAAACTGAGTTATATATTCATTATGTTTGCTTTCCTAACAAGCTGTCTGTGTGGTGATTTTCTGAAATGGGGACTTCTAGCTGTTTTTTTTGTTTGCTTTTTTACTTAATTCTGGTGTGAAAACTTTACCTTGCACATTCAACAATCTATATAATATTATTTTAGATGGTTTTATTAACATTCTATTTATTATAGATAAGTATTCTTAATATCAAATCAGTCTTATATTTTAATTTATTAAAATAATAATTTAGTAACAAATACTATAACTGATGTTCAATATTCACCACCTTTTCAGACCATTAGTCAACAGTTGCTTGGTAAACAATGCAGATGTCATGATGGTCTCAGGCACAAAGATGTAATTACCTTCAATTTGACTAAGAACCAAGGGGGTAATCCATCAGCCGGAAAATTAAGTTTCCCTTGGAGGCCGCTATTGTAGCAGGCCATCACTTGCTGTTAGCATTCTATTGACTCCCATTCATTTTGGCGTCACTTTGACAGCGCATAACTTTGCATCTGAACTGTCCAAAGACTCCATTTGTCCATTATTTTTTTCTAAAGAAACACAACAATGTATAAAATGCTCCATTACATCGTAACTTGCGTTATGGCCCCATAGAATCCATTTTTGTAAAAATAGGCTAACGATTGCGTCATAACATGCAAATACAGTGTATATATATATATATTCAAAGTACAAAGTAAATTCAAAGTAATTTCAAAGTACAGACATTCAAAAATAATATCCCAAAGTTTTGTAGTCCAGATAATTGAGTAAAGGTATTTAAAGGTTCTCTAAGCGATGCTGGGCCAAAACATTTTTTGTCACATACATCAAACGTCTCCTCACTATCGGCTAGCTGCCTGTCCCCTAAACACACTGAAAAAAACGCGGTCTCTGTAGACACCACAGGCTCCCCAAACGGCAACAAAAACAATCATGTCTTACCCGGACCACGAAACCTAACAGTGTTCCAGCCAATCACTGGCAAGAAGTATTTAAAGGTTGGGTCTGGGGGGTTAGTGCGCGTGCACATGAAGGGTGTGTGTGTGTGAAGGAGAGCAGCGAAGCATCAGAGGGAAGTTTGAAAAATTACCGACACACGACCAAAGAGACGTCGTTCTGAGGAACAAATTAAAAAGAAGACTGAGTCGGATAAAGAATGTGCGAAGTTCCGAATTTACATCGGTAGCAAAGCTTTTTAACGATGGCGAGAACTCCGGCGGCAGAAGGGCTTCCAGTCCGACATTCAGGTTGCTCTGTTTTTGCTTGACAGGTGGGTAACGTTAAATAGTTTTTTTTCTTCTAAATTGACGCTTATGTTCGCCAAACCCACACAAGGATATAATTAGCTAGAACTATGCACGTTCACAATTATTTCAGGAAGCACGGAAGGGAGGGGGAGGAGATGAGATGCGGAGGAGAGAGGGTCTAGCTCCGATTTGTTTGAAAATATTCGAACGTCAACACCCAGGATCGCTTTGAGAACCTTTAAATGACAATTAAAGTTGTCATAGCTTTAGTAAATTCGCTGAAATAAACATTTCTTTTCTCAACTCCCCTCGTCACCTCTCAACATTTCCCGGGTATCCCCTGAAACGTTGAACTCAAAGTGTTGAACTCACTGGAGGCTTCTAACCTAAGCTGTGTGAGTATATTTATCTGCAAGGACAATACATTTAAGGCTGTTACGATATGCAATATAAAACACTCGGATCCACGAACCTGTGTCGCAGTGTGAGAAGACGGAATCATTCACAACACACCCCTCAAACTCCCAGAGTTATCATTCCCGTCCTGACCCAATGCTACCACATCTTTAAATTACTATTACTATTATTTTAAGTTAACATTATAAAATACATAGACCTACACCACAAAACAAGTTAAATTATTACTAAATTGTTTAAAATTGGGCAATTTCAGTGTAATGGAGGTGACATTTGTAATCAAAAATTCCCAGATAATTAAATCTTTTAATAGGCCTATGTCAATTACACTGCACAAACCAAAAAAGTAATCCTACCCACCAGATGAAGAAGGGTTGACTCTGTTGATTTAAATGGGGCAAGTTTTAAACCTGCTTTTAACCTCTTAACATCCTTGATGTGTCATTACAAGTGCACAGCCATGTGAGTGATTTTATTCAAAGTGAACATGGTGAATCTGATTACAGTAGATGTGAAAGATATGAATACAATTTGTTTATTCAGCCAGCTCACATATCTGTATTTATTTACTGTTTTCGGGCAAAGACCACAGTAGTTGATTGTTGAGTTCACGCGCACGATCAATGATAACTTGACAATCAATTACTGTGGACTTTTGACCGAAAACAGGAAGTAAATACAGGTATGTGAGCTGGCTGAATAAACATATTTTTATTTATATATTTCACATCTACTGCAAGGAAGGAGAGAACGTAATCTCACAGTCTAGGGGTCAAAAACTTTAAGCTTTGCTCCAGCCAGAAAACAAAGACCATTTTGAAGAATAGACTCGTCTAGTAGACAGGACTCTAGCCTTTGTGATCGTGTTTAACACCACTCCCTCCAGGAGGTTAGCGGTTACCCGTTGATGGCCCATGCATGTAGGGACCACAGCTTCGGGCGAGGATGCCAAATCGAGCCCTTAGCTTGAGAGAGGAGGTCTTTCCTCATTGGTATTGACCATGGGGCAGTGCTTGTCAGCTGCATCAGAACTGGGAACCAAGCCTGTTTTTTCTAGAGCGGAGCCACAAGTAGCACTGAGCATCCGTTTTTCCTGATTTGTTCCAATACCTGAGGCAAGAGCAAGATGGGGGGAAAAGCATAGAGTAGGCAGTGGGGCCAGACTTGGGCCAGCGCATCCCCGCTCTTGGAGAAAAACTTTGTACAGTGATCGTTTACTTGGGACGCAAACAGGTCTACCTGTCGAATGTCTCCCACAGCAGGACTGTCTGCGGGTGCAGAGAGACTTCTGCTGGAACATTGTTTCTGGACAGTCTGTCTGTTCCCAAATTCAGGAGACCAGGCACATGTGCTGCTCTCAATGAGCGCAAATTGAGCTGAGCCCAGACCAGGAGGCGTTCCATCAGCCTCTAAAGGTTTCGGGACCTGACGCCACCCTGCCCTAATTATATAGGGCACCATGTGTGACATGTTGTCAGAGCAGACAGAAGACGTGGTGATTTTTTATTTATTTTTTGTTGACTGCCATCATTTCCAGACAGTTTATGTGTAGAAGCTTCTTTCCTATTTGGAAATACACGTCATTCAGATCTTTTGACATGAACCAGTCCTCTTGGCAAATCTGCGCAAGGATTTTCCTGGTGGTTGGCATTCTGAACTGGCGTTTCACAAGCACTTTGTTCAGCTGTCTGAGACCCCCGTTTTTTTTTCTTTCGGTACGAGAAAATATGTATAGACTCCCTTCACTCTGAGCTTGAGATAAATGCTCTATGGCCCCTTTGCTCAATAGTTTCGTTATTGCGTCTCAAAGTAGATTTAGCGAACTGCAGCGAAGAGCCTCTTTTTATAATGTTCAGCACCCATTCTGATACCCGGGGAAGTTTTGCCCATGTATTTGCATGAATAGCTAGGCGTAGAATGAGATCTGAGCTCTGGTCACAACAAACTGGCGACAAGAAAGCTTATTGAAAGCTTATTGACCAGAATCTTGCTCTGAATGCTCTAAAAGCTCGATAAACAATACTTGCATAGATGATTCTTTGTGGTGCTGACTCGAAAGCACATGTGTGTAGTGGGTCGTTCTGTCGGAGCGTCACATGGTCGCCTGGAGGGGTCCGGAGCACGCAATTGAACAGAGTTAAAGGTTCTCTGAGCGATCCTGGGTGTTGACGTTCGGAATATTTTCAAACAAATCGGAGGCTAGCTAGACCCTCCCTCCTCCACATCTCATCTCCTCCCCCTCCCTTCCGTCCTTCCTGAAATAATTGTGAACGTGCATTTCCAGCTAATTATATCCTTGTGTGGGTTTGGCGAACATAAGCGTCAATTTAGAAGAAAAAAAAAACAATTTAACGTTACCCACCTGTCAAGCAAAAACTTCGCACATTCTTTATCCGACTCCTTCTTCTTTTTAATTTGTTCCTCAGAACGACGTCTCTTTGGTCGTGTTTCGGCCGTTTTTCAAACTTCCCTCTTATGCTTCTCTCTCCTTCACACACACACCCCCTTCATGTGCATGCGCACGAACCCCTGAGACCCACCCTCAAATACTTCTTGCAAGTGATTGGCTGGAACACTGTTTGTTAGGTTTCGTGGTCCGGGTCAGACATGATTGTTTTTGTTGCCGTTTTTGGAGCCTGTGGTGTCTACAGAGACCGCATTTTTTTTACAGTGTGTTTAGGGGACAGGCAGCTAGCCGATAGTGAGGAGACGTTTGATGTATGTGACAAAAACATTTTTTGGCCCCACATCGCTTAGAGAACCTTTAAAGGTCTTTGTAAGTTACCAAAGAAGTAATTCAGGCAAAGTTCACTACTCGTCTGTGGAATTTAAAAGTAGAATACAAAAAGGAATAACAAAACTTAACAAAATAAAACAAAAGACTAAGAGGAAAGGACAAATGAAGGCACAGGAAGAAGCCGAAGAAGAGAAAGAAGAGAGGTCCAAAGAAGAGAGAGCTGATCTTGATGATCAGTGATTTTTAAAGCGTGAAGATGTCACACCCTCTGGGATTCCTTCTTGCTGGAAAGGGGGAAGGTTTTGAGATGATAACGTCTGTGTGAGGCTGGCTCTTTGCTGATTTTAGGTTTTTTTTGAGCTCACGTTCACCATGAAAGTGTCAATGAACGCAGTAGGAACGCACTTTATGGCGCTCGCTGGTGAATTACTGGGCGCGAGCAAATGTTAAAAGCTTTTTTACATGTAGAATTAAATGAGTCCCAAATGACACAGTCCAGATACCCTACAACTGGATCGTGGGCATTTTTAATACACTCATAACACCATCGGCCGTGGCCGGAATACCAGAAATTACACTCTGTGATTTCTCTGGGTTGCCGTGGAAACGGCATTTGTGTGCAAGTAAGCGGGCCGTGGTACCGACTTGTTTACTGCAAAATACACTGGAACAGTCGCAGCCGACAGAGTGAGAGCATGGTCTCTGGTCTTGGCTTGATTGCGCTGTAAGACAGCGGCAGGTGGTGGTTGTGGCTGGGAGCTTTGAGCAGACGGCTGTTTTGGGTGATCTGCTGTGAAGCTAGAGTGTTTTGGTAAGTGCTTCTGTAGAGTTTCTCTGGTCAATTGCATATATGGACTATATTTTACAGACAGGTTAATATTAGCTCAATTGTATATCAAGACTTAATCAAAACTGATTATAATTAAATATTAATATATCAATTAGGTCTATCATATACCAACTCTAATGATAGTCCGTGTGGAATTAATTTGTGATCTGATTATCATGCGATGTTCCAGCATTCCTTCTTGCCGGAAAGGGGAGAGGCTTTGTTTTAACTCAGTTTGCTATGGACGTGTCAATGAACGCCATTAGGAACAGACTTCCTTGCGCTCGCTGGTGAATTACCAGGGTGGAAGGCAAAGGTTAAAAGCGTTTCAACTGTGGATTTTAATGAGTCCAGATACCCTATAGCCTGTGATATCTTCTTAACCTCAGCGAATCTATCCGCGTAATCTTTGATGGATGATCCAAAGTGGCCAGATGGGTGCCTTTGTAGATCGCAGAGCTCTTCGAGTCTGGCATCTCAGATAACGTCAGCCATAGGTGTCTCTCAGCAACGGTGAGAGAAGCCATGTTCCGCCTAATGGCCTGTGAAGCGGATTTCACGGTGTGAAGAAGTAGTGCGGCAAGCTTTAGAAGGAAGCACCATCTTAGCTTGCCATCCAGCAGAGGGCGGGCAAAGAGGGGCAACTACCTTCTTCTACTGGAGGAAGAGAGTGATATCCTCTGTCTTTAGCCCCGTCCACCACAGAGAATGCTGCGGCTGAGAAGGGGGCGTTCCAAGGCTTCACGAAGAAAAAGGACGGGCCTAAAAGACGGTGGAGTGCGGTCCCTTTGCAGGAAACATCCATCCAGCCGGTTGTGTGTGGGCACCGCCCACTCCTCCCGCTCGCCCAATCCTCACTGTCCGACACCAGGATAGATCAGCTGGTCTCCTCTACAGATGCAGCTATCTCGTCGTCATCAATGGTGGATATGGCGGCAGACTGCGGCCGTTGTCTGTCGGTGAGAGACTCGAAGGGAACTGGGCGAGCTGGTGGGCGAACTGGCGAGCTTTCGCGGACAGGCTAAGGCTCAGATACTCGCTGAGTACGGCGCTTTTTATGGTGTCACTATAGCGGCACTATAACGGGAGAAAAATGCCAGGCGAGTCCTCAGAGTCACCATGGCAATAGCTCGCAATGATGACGGCAGCCGCCGTCAGTGAGCACGGGAGCTGCATGATCCTTACCCAGGCAGGAAACACAGATGAAATGGCGGCCCCCGGCGCTTAGTGTGGCTCGGCACTAACCACAGGAACGAGGCGTCTTTAAAAAGATGCTGCTCTTTTAGATAAAGAGAGGCGAACACACACTCAGTATAAGGATATTAACGCCGGCGGCGAGAAGGAGGCCAGCAAGAAGGCGACGAGATGCAAAGACTCGTCCCGCTGCAAGCTTTTTCTCAGACGGCGCGGCTTCTTCACTCTGGATCCAGAGACATGTCAGCTTCGCTGAAGAGATTAAAAATTATATTAGATTATATCAGCCCATCGAACTGTATTTATAGGCCCAGGCCATGATGTAGTGTGATGTTGTGATGTAGTGGGCGCGAAGCGCCCCATTGAATCTGACGTCACCAAGGGCCTCTCTTGATAGCCTGCTGCAGTTGCCGCAGGACGGCCAATAGGCACGCAAGCTGTCTTGCCTATTTCTTCATTGTGCCGCAATGCATTTACATAAATTCAAAATGAAGAATAACTTTTGGCTTCAATATCTTGTGGAAAAGAGGTTTTACCCTAGCGTAAGATATTGCTATGTACGAGAGAACCTCTCGTAAGAGAACTATCTGCTTTCCTCAAAACGGTAAGCTTGTAATGTTTTTCAATTCAAGTGGTACTGGTGGATTTCCTTGGGAGATTTGAGCATGTCTTTGTGTCATTACATATCTGCTTTCCTCAAAACGGTAAGCTTGTAATGTTTTTCAATTCAAGTGGTACTGGTGGATTTCCTTGAGAGATTTGAGCATGTCTTTGCGTCATTACGTCACATCTGTACACATAAAGGAATCTCTGGAGGTGGAGATTTATAGCCTTTTTCTCAAAGCACTTGATATAATTAAATTTGATGGCGGATCCAGAAAAGTTCATATGAAAGTCACCAGTGACAACAGATTCACCCGCTGTAAAACGCAAAAGGACTTCGGAGTGGCTACAGAAAAAAAAATCAAATCGAATCATTTTTAAAATAATTATATTTGAATCCTGTTCTGAACTGTTTTATTGTTTTAATGATAATTCAAATAATGAGAATCAGTATATGCCTTATCAGTGTTGACAATTATTTTAAGGCACTCTACATTTAAAAAAATAAATAAATACTGTAATAATAATAGTTTAGTCAAATTACATCAAAAATCAAAAAAGACCAGATCTCTCGATGCCTGTGAATGTGAAACTTTTATCCCTCAAACAACAAGCTAACTTAATGTTACTTCTACAGGCTGCTACAATATAGTAGCAATATACTGTATACAACATAAGCTCTCTTTACATTGTTCGTGTAAAATCATAATAATAGTAAAAGTAAGGTAAGATTATCTTGGTGAGATTAAAGTAAAAGTAAATAAACATCAAAATCACTTCCCTAGTCTGGAAATGAATCACCATTTACCAGCTGCTGCAGAAGATATCTTCCGTTAATTCAAAAAATGTGCGTGCGGAATAGTCCCGTCAGATGATGTCGACTTCAGGTGAAAGCTCATCTGGGTCATTTTATTTAATGCTACATTATTATACATACATTTTATATGTTATATGTAATATTATATGTAACATTTTGTATGTAATATTTCGATTCGGCATAGCCAGGCATTCACAAAAGAGTCTTTAATTACAAAAAAAAAGAAAAAAATTGAGGATTTTTTTTTTCTTTGACAAAATGGCACTTTGGGCACCTAGTGGCAAGCTCAAGCACCTGTCCCCTGAAAACTATCAACAAAATTGAGAACGTCTTACTATTCTTACATCTTACTATTCTTTTTCTTACTACCATATATTCTTACTATTGGCAGATAAATTACAGTCCAATGACAGTCCATTTTGAGAATGAATGGCGATCATAGAGGACGGCGGCACAAACGGAAGTATCACTACCCTACTCCTGGGCTCGGTCACCATTTTGTGAAATGGGCATATTGACTGTTTGCAGTTGAACTCATTTTAATTGATGGTCCCAATACAGTCAATTTTTCTTCTTTCACAAGTTGCAATGAAATGGCTGTCTCAGATCTTCCTTACAAACTTAGAGGTTCAGTAGTGTCCTGCTACTGTGCCCATTCAACCTGATCTGTTCATTTAGAACCCCACACTTATCTCAGGTTACAGTACATCTGTTTATTCCCATATTTTGTAATATTTGTTTTGTAGACTAGCAGAACAGTTTAACACGATTTAAGAAGTATGTATTTCTTTCTGCAAGGTAACTACAGTGTGAGACAAAATAGAGAATATACGTAAAAATGCATATATAATTGATTATTGGAAAATGGTAGGTAAAATATGTAAATGCGTTTTGAACTTTGTCTGTTGTCACAGGCAGAGAAATGCTCAACGGGACTGAAGTTGGGAGGAGGCTTTTGGGTATGAAGCATTTACATGTCACAGCATGTAACCTAGATAGATAAATAATTCATTTGACCCAGGCAAAGGCTGTTTTAAGAGATCATCATATAGCTTCATAGGCAATGAGAAAGCTGACAGCAAGCAGGTCAAGTGTTGTCCTCAAAACCTTGTTTTGTTGAAAGGGTTAGCTTGGGAGCAGCTGTTGAAGTAAGCAGGGAAGTGACCTGCTCAGTAAACCATAAATAAGTCTGAAGAATATGCAATGACTTTGTAGGAACGGATGTTGTTTACATTTCACTTTGCGTTGGTAGACTTATCGCAAGTTGAATGGGTACCATTATTTTCTAATTACTTTAATTATCCCATGCTTTGGTAAAACATGATATAAAATGACTTACAAAACTGACAGTCATTTTCTATGTCATACTTTTTATGTCACACAGCTTTGTATGTCATCATTTGACTTTTATCTTATAATATAATAATAATGGTAATAATAATTATTATTATTAGTGGTGCACGATATATCGGCCACCGATATAATATCGGCCGATTTGGTCAATTTTTTACACATCGAAATCGTTCCGATGGCAAAATAGGGCCGATGTTTTCAGTCTCTGCTGCCTAAAGATATGATGACATGATGAAATTCATCTCTAGAGCTGCTCTGAAAGTCACTTCATGAGCAATTTACCATTTCATTTGAGAAAAACTATCATCATATACAAAGAAACTCAAGGGTCTTCATGACAACCCGTCAAAATAAGTTTGGTTTAACTTGGGAAAATTTATAGAAATAATTATATTAGGCTACTGTACAGTAGATTTAGCTACGTCTCCATAAATTGAAAGTACTACTACTACTACTACTAATAATAATAATGTGTGCATAGAAGGTTGTTTATTTTTTTAATAATTTTTCTTTGTTATATATGACAATAACTTCATAAAAAATCTTAAAAAAATTCATAACTGCAGGTTTGTGTAATATTTTGAGCTTGCATTTCCCTGTTTTATTCATTTAGATGAATAGCCTACTGATTCTCTTTTGTGCAAGTGAGGTGAGTAAATGTATGCTCCCATTTAGTCTAGGACTACAATTAGCATCATGGTCACACAGCACAAGCAACGCCTCTGCACTTACACCTGATTTCTCTTAACATGGGGAGAGGAGCTGTCAGTCAATAAATGGGAAAACAAAGTAACTTGCTTTACTACTTTGATAAAGTAACTTTTTAGTTACTTTTCTAGTTACTTGAAAAAGTTATCTGATTACATATCTCATGTTACTTGTAATGTGTTAACCCCAACACTGCTTATAATTATAACTTTGTCATAATTTTAAACATTTTTTAGATGTAAATCATTTCATTTAAAAAAAAATCATAATTATGATTTACCAAAGCAAATGTGTATATAAAATATATATTTTCTATAAATTGTTGTATTACATTGTTTAATACTATTTAGTATTGCATAATGGTTATGAGTTTTTATAGCTCAAAGGGCAATACCAAGATAATGTATGCCTTCAAGATGTACAGTTACAGAAACATCATTTAGTAAAACTTCTTCTTAATCCATTTTAAAACTGCGTTTTTGTTCAACTGCTCTCCTGTATGGCAGTGGGACATCAAATGTGAGTACATTTTCTGTCATCGTTGCAGTACTGTGATATGAAGAGTGTGCAAAGTAACATTTTAGCAACATTGTGAAAATGAATAGCAAATTACAGGTACAATACAGATAAACATGAATATCTATTGGTACAACATGGATCACATAACTTACGTCATTGTTTTCAAATACCTCCAGTTTCACAGTCCACACTACGCGAAAAATGTGTGTTTAAATTTATCAGCTTTAGAAAGCATATTCCAAAAGCTACGTTTTGTTTGACTTAAGTCTCAGTGTGGACGGAAGGCCAAACCGGAGAGAAAAATATAAAATGCATTAGTGTGGACATGGCCTGATTTACCAGATTTTCCTCAAAGAAGGTCCACCTGCAGTACATTCTCGCCTGTTTGACACCATCACATGGTGGGCGCTCGCATCCATTGATTGCTTCGCCCGTGTTTTTTTCGGGAGTCTCCTCGGGAATGGAACAATCTGTCCATTCTCAGTAGAGTACTTTTTTAATGAAAAGCATAGCACTGCTGCACAAGGTGTTTGGCAAAGCTTCATTGTGTGGGTGCCAGAAGTTGCATTATGCGCCGTTTTGTACTTAAACAGTATTTTCTTGGCAATGACTTGGCTGACAATATTGAGTCAAATGTACATTCACATCAAATATGTCAAGTTCATAAAAAAAAGTATGATTTTAGTAATAGTTCAATTACAGTGCACTTCTCTATGAGACTGCCAACAAATTCAAAGCCAACCTTGAGAAAAATAATAAATAAGGTTATATATAAAAATATAAAAATTAGTGGTATTTACAACTTGTAAGTTGGGCAGACAATTGATTTAAAAAATGCAATCAAATTAATTACATGATATTATCACAAATAATCACACACATCTGACTTTGAAAGATTTTAATTTTAGTGTTTTTCTAAGCAAAGTCATTATGTCATTGACGTCATGCTCAATTGATGTATTAAATGGACTGCTGTACTTAGTTTTAAACAGTTTATCTTATTGCATGGATTGTGTTTTTGTCATACCATGTTTCTATTCCAGTATCAACAGACAACTAAGCCATGATTTACGCATGTAAGAATAGGCCTCAGATATAATTGCCACAGCCAGAAAATAGGTGAATTGTCCTGTTAAACTGATGATTGTGAATCAATTTTATTTCTGTATTGACTGATGTGTGAGGAAAGCCACCTCATTCTGTTAAGACCAATCATTAGCAATCCTCCTTGACGTGTGACATTATTTGCCAATGAGGCCTCTTCAGACATTCACCAGGATGGTACATAATCTAGAGTACAGTAAAATGGACGGTTTTATTATTCTTGACAGGCACACAAATTACTTTTAAAAAAGCTGAATTTTCAGCCAGTCTGACATACTGTTAACTACATGCACAGATGAGAGGGTAAGAGAATATCACTGCCTGAGATTTTTAGTTGGGGAATGCTTAAACTAAGATAATTCATTTTGTTGTGAGCCAGGCTGACTGTCAGGAAGCAGACTTTGACAAGGAAACCGACTCTGACCTTCAATTAGACTCTCGAATGATAATGCTGTGGGGAGAAACTAGGAAAAAAAAAGCGTTAGTGCAAAAATCAATAGCTCATTTTCTCCTTTTTTGTATAGGGATTTTGATGTTTGCTGAGATAAAGGCCGACAAGAATTAGGAAAGGAGTGTTGAAATGAACTTGAAAAGCAAAGAAATTGTCACCATCACATATACTCAATTCATTTTGTACACAATTTACTTTTATGTGTAGTATTTTGGGAATGTTTTTCATGAGTCATCCAGTGAGGAAAACGGTTGCGTATGTAACCTTCGTTCCCTGAGTAGGGAACGGAGACGTTACGTCGGATGACGGAGAATGGGGGTTTCGCATAGAAAGCCAATCCTCTTCGAGTATTAAAAAAATGAGCCAATGCATAGCGTATCTCTGCCCACCTTGTGAGTATAAAAGGAGGAAGTGGACGCAACCGCAGTATCGATCACGAGGCCACAGCTGAAGCGGTCTCATATGAAGCAATCCGAGCGGCGTTGCCGCGGCTGCAGATGCCATATGCCCCAGGAGCCTCTGAAAAAGTTTCAGTGGGACTGCCCTTTTGCCCTCGAACTGTCGAAGACAAGTCAGCAGTGAGTGTGCGCGGACATGGCGACCGAGTCTATCTCCATAACAAGAAAAGAGATCCTCTGCATGGGGCAAAGTTTGCTCTTCTCCCAGTTGACCCGAAGGCCCAGACGGGTTAGGTGCCGGAGCACAAGGTCTATGTGTTTGCAAACCTGATCTTGAGAGTGTGCTAGGATCAGCCAAACGGCGACGTAATTCAGGATGTGAACCCCGTGTTCACGAAGGGGAACTTCGTAAAGACGTGAGGGGACAGAGCCAACCTGAATGGAAGAACCGTGTACTGTTATGCCTGTCCCTCGAAAGCAAACCGAAGAAACGGTCTGTGTCGAAGTAAGATGGAGACATGAAAGTACGAGTCCTTCAGGTCTATCGCTGCAAACCAATCCTGGGGCCGAATGCATTCGAAAATGCGTTTGGCCGTGAGCATTTTGAACAGCAGTCGGTGAAGAGTACGGTTCAAAACGCGTAGATCTAGGATCGGTCGTAACCCACCGGTCTTCTTGGGGATGAAGTAGGGGCTGTAAAACCCTGACCTCATCTGGGCTGGAGGGATAGTCTCGATTGCACCCTTCGCCAGCAGTCATTGCCACCGACCACCGTAATGCGCACTCCCTGGAAGCGGGGAGGAGACCGTGCCAACTGAATCGCATAGCCGAGTCTGATTGTTCGGGCGACCCAGCGGGACAGGCCGGGGAGCTCTAACCAAGCTCCCAGAAACTGATCCAGTGGGAACATCTGAGCCACAGATGTCCCCCCGGAGGGGCAGCGGGGCAGTGAGACCGATAGCCGCTGGGGAGTTACCCCCCACGGGTGCACAATAGAACTCCGCTCCCCGACAGAGGAGACCAGGGAAGGACCAGCGGTCCACGGGGGTCTGCTCTGCCGGGGGTCTGGCGACAGAGGGGGAAGAGGGACAGAGGGACGACACACGCTCCCTTCCACGCCCTCAGAGACCGAGGAGAATGAGAGTGGCGAGGGACGGGGGCGTGTGCTCAGTGATGGTGTCAAGTTTTTCTTTAACCAACTCAGGGTGCTGCCCACCCGTGGGTGAGCAGCGGGGAGCTGAGAACAAAAGATTCTCCCCCAGCCCTCCACCGGGGGAAGGAGGGGGCCTGCTACCGCCTCCTGTGAAAAACTCGATGCCAACACTGAGCAGTCTGTCCCAGGAATGTCGCTTGGCCTGGCGTTTAGCAGGGCGCGGGGCCTGAGGGGGCTGTGGCGCCTTCCTGCGGCCTCCTCCACGACGCAGCCCGGGTGAAGGCTGCTGCTGCTGTTGTCATGCGGGAGGGAGGGGAGCCGCAGGGGGGGTGCCCTCGGCGGCGAGCAGGCTGAGGCGTCTTTACTGACGGCTGGGTGGAGGCAGCAGTTGGCCGTCGGGGCAGAATGTATTTGATAGCCTCAGTCTGCTTCTGAGCGGTCGAGAACTGCTGGGCAATGTCCTCGACCGCACCGCCGAAGAGGCCAGCCTGGGAGAGGTGGGCGTCGAGCAGACGAGTCCGCTCGGCGTCCCGCACATCAGCCAGGTTGAGCCAGAGGTGACGCTCCTGGACCACATTAGTGGCCATCACCTGACACAGGGAGCGTGCTGCCATCTTAGTCACCCGGAGAGCGAGGTCAGTAGCAGCACACAGTTCATTGAATGCCCCTGGTTCAGTCCCGCCCTCGTGCATGTCTCTGCAGCTTTGCCTGAAAAACCTGCAAGGTGCTCATTGTGTGCAGGGCAGCAGCCGCCTGTCCTGCAGCTCTATCGGACCTCGCCACCATTGATGACTAGAACCTACAGGCCTTGGACTGGTGCTTAGGAGTACCCCGGGAGGATGAGCTCTGAGGACACAGTTGCATTGCAACAGAGCACTCCACCGGGGGAATCCCAGTGTACCCATGGGCGGCCACGCCGTCGAGGGGAGGAAAGGCCGGGGAGATTGACGAGCGCTCAAGGGAGGTCAGAGGAGCCTTCCATGACTTCGTCAGATCCCCATGCAGCTCGGGGAAGAAAGGAACTGGGGTCAGCTGTGGCCGTGAGGCGGCAGCCTTGCCCTAAAACCAATCATCCATCCGCGAGCGATCAGGACAGGGTGGAGGGTTCCACTCTAACCCAATGCTCACGGCGGCCCGAGACAGCATGGCCGTCATCTCGGGATCAGACACGGGCAACGCTGGCACTCCCGAGGGAGGCAACGCAGCCGCATCCTCACTTCCCGAGGAGTCTAGCCCACCTTGTGATGCCGTGATCGACATCGCGTCCCCCTCTGGAGCACCGAATGAAACAGACGGCACCTGTGAAGAAGCGCTGTTCTGAATCACCGCGGCACTCACGGGTTGCAACACTACTGAGGGGGGTGTGGACCGAGGAACAAGCGCCGGGTTTTTGTTCCACACCATCACCATCAGATCACCCTGTCCGCGAGCCAAAGAGCTCCCTCTCGAGGAGGAAGCAGATCGGGTAGCAGATGCGGGGACTCTCACAGTAAGATCATTGAGTCTCGATCTTAGTGTTGCGATGGTCATGTTCCCACAGAAGGAACATGAGCCATCCACGAGCGCTGCTCTAGCATGCTCAAAGCCCAGACACACAAAGCAGCGCCCGTGCCCATCAGAGGAAGACAGGTACCGAACGCAACCAGAAGAACAGGGGCAAACCATCTTTAAAAAGACGTGCCACGTGCAGCTCTTTCAGATGAGAGGAGGAAATTCACTCTGCAGCGCTGAGGCGACCAGGGTGAAACACAAAGTCTGGCAGACCACTGCACAGATCGCAGGCAATGCAGAATCTTGCTGGGTACTGCCGTCACACCAACACTGGAGAGAATGCTCGTCCCGAAGAGTTGAACTCAGTATCAATGGCATTTGGAGCGAAGCGAAAACATACTGCGGTTGCGTACGCTTCCTCCTTTTATACTCACGAGATGGGGCGGAGATACGCTATGCAAATTCCGCAGACCCATGGCATTTTCATGCCATTGGCTCGTTTTTTAATACTCAAAGTGGATTGGCTCTCTATGCGAAACCATTCTCCGTCATCCGACGTAACTCGGAGTGACTACGAATGGGAACTAAATATTTATATTTTATTTAAAGGAAATAATCTTTTTTTATTTTATTTTTTATTTAGTGTTAGTTAAGTATAATAACCTTGCTGTGTACAATTTATTAATTAAAATGCTTGCTGGACAAAACAATGTTTTATTGTATTTTAATGCCACTTTTTATATTTGTGCTGTTCAATTGATTGTTTTGTTTTATAACTGTTATAAAAATTTAGCTGAAAATCTGTTGACTATTATAGCAGCTTCCTTTGTGATAACATGTCCTGTTGCTGGTAAATTAGAGGATTGATTTGATTGACTGATTGATTGAAGTCAAGACTTTAAGGTCTGTGTGAACTGGAGTAAAAAGTGTGACAGCTATAGCCTTCGGTTTCCTCTATGCATTTTCTTGGTAGCTCATGCAGCACACAACTTTTGTCGAATATTTTTAATGCTCATTTCTGGTTTGTAATTCCTGTCAGAATTGCATCTAACTGATGTGTAATGGCAAATAAAACTAACGGCACAGAGTTTTAAAGTGAAGAGTCATTGTGTGCGTATGTAAAGAGATGGAGTCTCTCAAGCGTGCCTTCCCCATCTCCCTGATGTGTCTGTCTCTCTTATGCTCTTCTGACAGTCCTGTTTCCTACTATACTGATCTCCCTAAGAGAGCTGCAGAACGTGTGTGTGTGTTTATGAAAAAAAAAATCATCAGAAACACTCAGATCTCTACGCAGCATGTACAATTGCAGGACACAAAACACGTAAATCGTGGTGCAATCATAGCTCACTTTGCACATAGCAATCAATTTCTCTTTATCTCCGTACAACCTGTTTTATTTATTTATTTATTTTTTGCCTGGTTTATCTTTAGGTGGTGTACAAGCACATGTCTAGACATATAAAAATTGCCCAAGAAATAGAGAGATGTGGTGGAGAAAGAAAGAAAGAGAGAGGGATGGGGTGGGGTTGAAATACTCTTAAATCAAACTCTCCTTCTTTCCTAATAGTGAAGTAGAGCAAACACTTGCAGCGTTTGATCTGAGACATTGATGACATAAAGATTAGACGATGCTACAGATGCCACAGTCCCTAACCAGGCTGTCGGGTCTCTAATGAGTCCTGAACCGTGTGAATGTTAAGTGGCATGTGTAAGGTCCCAGGGTACAGTTGTTTGCAGTCAAAGGAATAGAGCTGAACTCCCTAAACACCTGCTCCATGACAGTTCTGCACCTCCCTTCCAACTGGAGAAAGCTGTCTTGTTTGTTGCCAGATCCGCAGTGAGCAGGTTGCACTGCATCTTAAAATAAAGCAGAAGCACCACAACATCATGGAAAATTAATCAGCCGCTACAAGGCTGTGGAGTTCAATGAAAAGCCTGAGCTTTACTGCTGCAGATGAAGATGAAGGAACGGCACGCTGTACAACAACAGTCCGTTCCTGCGGGGTCTGAACAACTGAAAAGTGTTTTTGATGGTCAGAAGTTGATTGGGGGAAACTTTGGGGAAGCAGTCTACGAAAGTAGAGTGAATCTGGGACATATTTTGCACTTGTGACTTATTTAACTTACTGTCATATCACACCACTTCAGTGCTACGAATGAGATGCTGTGCATAGTCAAGAGGTTTTCTTACATCTGCTTTTTCTTACCTCATCTACTTTTGATTATCTGGGACAATCTTCTATGTCTGGAATGCCCTAATTCATGCAGGTCGAGCCTTTAGGACTCAATCAAAAAGAGTTTAGATTAATTTAAAGCTGACCTATGACTGCTGGCTGTGATATTGTAATATCTGAACTTTGCAACAACAGAAAACAAGGAAAAAAGAAAAAAAAAAAGAAAAAAAAAACCGGGGATGCAAAACTTTCCCAGAAGTTTGACTAGTTCTGGCAAGGTTCTCTCAAAGTTATAAGCAAGCATCCTTCCAATAATTTTATGGTCAAAACTTCCATTACACGAGAGTAGACGTTAAAACTTGGCTTTCGCCAAGATAAGCAAAAACTAAGACGTAGCTTTACAGTAAACAATGATTCTCCATCCATTTACGCTTCTTTCCATATGGTGAGGTGACTCTCCTTCTGTCCGGTGTTAACGGCTGCAGTGTACTTGGAAGCACACACGTCAGCACACACACGGCGGCTGCAACTACAGTGAGGTCTCCCCAGTGGACCAGCACAACAACCGTCTGGATTTAAGCAAGTAGGTGACATCTCTAGGGTCTTCAAGTGGGCACCTTCCATCCTTAGTGTTTCGTCAACTAGCCCACAAAACCTCAAGAGGGCTCAACAGTGACTCTGGTGTTCCAGAGTCTGGTGTACTCTGGTGTTCCAGAGTCACCCCCCTCCGTCCCCCACTCAACTCAGCCCAGCCTACTGACCTTTATATCCCTCCTGCTGCTGAGGTTGCTCCTTCCTCATAGTTCACATGTGACCTAACCTCAATCTCTCCACAACCCAACCATATGCGGTGATAACTAAGGCTGTCAAGCCCCATTGTCTTCGTTAAAGTAGATTCAGTGGCAATGGTTTCGTATGGCATACTACCTACCGCAAAACACAATATCTGCCCAAATGCCACCCCTGATCCACACAATAAACACATGAAGTAAACCAACAGACCTTTTTAAAAACTTCTATGAAACCATAGTGTGGCAGCCTGTACACAGCCAGCCAGAATCTTTCCATCTCAACCACAGCCAGTTGCTGCTCCTCTCTGCTGTTTCAGATAAGTTCTTTACTGTGTGACACAACTCTTGGCCACTGAATCTGACATCTCTGAGGAACCGGGTTGTAGAGTGTGCCACGAATCCTTGACAACCCACCTCAACTGGATAAACCTGGACTCTCCATCCTCGCTGTTCTGCTTCAGTGGCTTGATGAGAATACCGCAGTGTCTTCCTCTCATATGCCTCATCTACAGCATCCTCCCAAGGCACTGTTAACTCTATCAGTTGAACAATATGTGCTGATCCAGACTACAAAACAGTATCTGGTCGGAGGTTAGTGGTGGCAATCTCAGGTGGAAAAATATAAGTTCAGCCAGCATTTTCCAGTCACTAACAGCTTTCAGTTGTCCTGGGCGAGAAATGGTTTTAACAACTTTTCTTGGTGGTTGCTCGCCTGGGCAGAGGAATATTGTCTTCTGTGTGTGATGTTTTGCTAGGCAGCTTATTGGTCATGGCGCCAAGTAAACCGACCTTGGCTAAGGGCCACCTTACATCCTGCCAAAATGTGCCTTAATGTGGCAGGTGATGAACACAAAGGACAAAATGGATTCTCTCCTACCCAGAGATTTAGGTTCTACGGTGATGGGAGAGAACATCATATGTTGACCTGATAAGGAAACTGATTCTACTCTCTTCCATTGACCAAAGGTCTTGTCAGCCCATCTTGTGTTGTTCCACACTCTCCCATCTCATCTGCTTGGCCTGGGAAATGGCCTTTATACACCTCATCCTTTCCTTCTGCCTTCGCACCTCGTTGACTACCAGCTTCCTCTTTTGAGCTGGGCCTGCCTTGTCCTATTTAGGAGGAGCTAAACCGAGCCCCAAACCCCCTCTTCCATGCTGTACCTGTCCCACGATATCCCCAATTTAAAGGGCAGCCTTTTGCCTCTACCACAGATTTCTTTGCTGACCACTTTCTACCAGTTTTTTTTTTTAACACAGGTGCTGCCTTCCTTACTCATTGGTCATGTGACTCTACTAAGATTTTTTCCAGTCTGACCTTGGCGCACTTAAACTCCTCGGTTAAAGCAGAGACTGGCAGCTGCAATATTCCTTTACTATAAAGTCCCACTCTGCTAAGGCAGCTTGGAACTCCCAACCATTTCCTGATGTATGAACTTATTAACATTTCCAGCTTGTCCACTGTTGTCAAAGAAACCTCGTACACAGTCAGTGGCAACAGCAACATCGGCAGTAGACCAAACCGAAAGCAACAGACTTTTAGTTTGCCTGGTAGAGCACAGCTGTTTGTGCTCTTCAGTCCTTACACTGCTTGTCATCTAACTTCTCCCACTCGAACTGTGTCCTTTAGATCCCCATCGTACCATCTCCCAAGACTCTTCACTGGCTTCTCAGAAACTGTTGGTATTGCCTCACTATTAATGAAGAGTGTTTTATCTTCTACCTTTTGTTTAACTATCGAGATGCTTCTTGATTTAGAGGGCTTAAATTGCATTCATGCCCATTCAATATTATCGGTTATCTTACCCAATAACCGATAAGTGCAGGCTACTGTAAGTTGTATTCATGGTTGTCATGTTATCCATGTATGCTCTGATTGGTGGTAGTCGCATACCAGAAGCCAAGCGCTCTCCTCTTACTACCCATCTTGATGCTCTAATGATCTTAAATTTCTATGGGAAAAGCCAGAGGAGAAATGTTGTCTCCTGCCATTATTCCAAACTCTAAGCATTGCCACGTAGTGCTAAATTCTGGAGTTGAGAAACTAATTTGCAAATCCCCAAAAAAGGCTTTTACTAAATGTGTTATTGACATTGGTACTCTGGAAAAAGAAATCAGATGCTGCCCAAAGAAGCTCATGTGGCACTAAACCATATGCATTAGCCAAATCATGGAGCTCCTTCCTCTACTTTTTAGCTGACTGAATTTGTTGTCAGATAACATTGATATGTTCTAAGCATCCTGAGAACCCTGGAATGCCTGCTTTTTGAACTGAAGTGTCAATGAAGCCATTCTTTAATAGGTAGGTGGACAATCTCTGGGCAATAATGCTAAAGAAAATCTTATCTTCAATGTTTAGTAGTGAAATAGGAAAAAACTGACTGATGCCTGTAGCATCTTTTTCTTTAGGCATAAGTCTGCTGCTAATCCACTAGAGTGGTTAAACCTTTACCATTATCATAGAGATAAAAGCAGAGCTGTATCTTGAACTTAATGGCCAGGAAATGCATAAAAACAAAAGCAAATGTGTGACACCTGGAATGGTTGGCTTGATCGTCTTGCCCTCAAAATGGTAAACACTGTATGCACTTTTCAGTTAAAAATACTGTTAAAACTTTATGGAACATATAATACATTTGTATTCCTTGCTTTTCTGTAATTGCATGCCAACACAGAAAACAAACATGCAATTAGGGTCCGTGAATCTCTTACGGAAGAATTAAGTTCAGTCATCTGGTGTAATGTCTTTGTTGAAAGTCATCTTTGTTGAAAGATCAAGACTGTCTTGTTGGACCATCATGTTTGTGCACAAGTGAGTCCTAGAATGCATCCATCTTCGGCTGTGGCCTGCAACCTTTCCAGCAAAACAAGGATTCTGGAGTCTTCACTTTATGCGATGTCCTGATGGTTAGGAGTAGTACAACAATGTTGATCATGTTGATGGATGACTGAAGGTTCCGTATGAGGGTCTCCGCATTGTGTATTTTTTTTTCTTTTCTTTATCCTTTTGTGATAGTTGGCTCGGCAGTGGGTCTCGTTGTTTTCTGGAAGTGGTGTCTTCATACGCAGGTGAATAGGTCGGGTTATATGGGTCTCGGGACAGCCGTCAAGTGGTATCTGCACAGAGGAAGAAAGAAAACAAAAGACAGGAGAGCAGTATTTCTTCAAAGACTGGTTGTATCCTGCTGAGTAAACACTGAGTCTGCTATTGTTCCCTCTTTCCCTATTTTTCGTAATTCTTGACACCTAAAGAACGCTGAGGTGAGGATTTGACTAAATGGATGGGGGAACCTATGAGGGAGTCTTCACCGAAGGGTTGCCCCCCCAAAGCCTGTTGCATTTGGTTATTCCCTTTGCTCCTCACTGGTTTGTATCCTATCATATCCCTGTTGGTAGGGGAACACTTTACAATGTGACACATGAGACCAAGGCGCTATCCAGCTCGTTGGGAACAGCTGTGTTAGGTGTCTTGCTCATGGACACTTCGACACTTGGTCAGGTGGAACCGGGGATTGAACCACCAAACTTCCGGTTTGTAGACAACATACATGAACCACTTAGCCACTGCTGCCCCGCACTGAGCCTCTGTCTGCAGCACTATTCACCAAAGTCACTGGACGTAGCCAGATCTTGCTGGATACAACCATGCTTCAGAATGTTCAGAGAATATTCCAAAGTAGCATTCTCATAATGTTTGCTGAATGATAAAATGGAATGTTCCCTTAATACTTGCATAACCAGAGTAAATATTTTAAATATTTTATGGATATTTTAAACATTCAGACTGTTAGCAAAATGTTCTTATAACATTCTTAGAAAATAAATCATATGCAAAAATTTAAATCATACACATTAAAATTAGTATGTTCTAAAGTGTATTTATTAGGGCTGTCGCGGTTATGGAATTTCCCTTGCGGTAATGTTGAGTGGCTCAATGGCGCGATATGCGGTATTACCACTATTTATTTATTTATTTAATTTATATGTATTTGTTGCTATAAATAAAGTTTACGATGTGGACAAAAACGAGGACATTAGTAACCAATGTAACGGAAACTAAACAGCGTCTACAGTATGCGCATTGAAAGACTCTCACTCAGCGCACATATTGTTATGACAACGGACTTTGAGCGAATCATTGAACCGTTCATTCAACGAACACGTGTAAAAAAGCTGATTCATTAAAAGAGATGTAGAGAAACAAGATGTTACTTATTTTTAACTTTGAGGTTCAACTTTTCAAGGCTCAGCTGAGAAGCAATGCGTCGCATGGGCAACGCTGAAGCTGATGCTTCACTTATTAGAGACCCATATAGCATTAATTCAATGCGTGACTCACTGATTTTATTTCCCCGCGGCTTCCTTGTGCTGTGGGATGCTGACCAGCACTGCTGCTGACGCGCATTTATGGGAAAATACCCGTGAAGAGAACGTTAAAATGATGATGCGACAAATATTTTGCTTCCCTTTGACACGACAAGCTTTTCACGACTTCAAAGACAGACGGAGGTAATTGCACGTGCTCTGCCGAACTCTCTCATTCACTGTCTGTGTGAAGCCTGTAGGCTACACATCACCATGATAAACAGTCTTGTTATCATTAGGAACTTGTTTAACATTCAATACACATGCATTAAGTTCAAAACAAGAAGGGTAACCTTATAAAAAAAAAGTGAATATCGCAGTTGCTGCGGTTACGTGCAATCCTCTGCGGTTGACATGTCAGAAGCGCAGTACTACAATATTGCGGTTACCGCGACAGCCCTAGTATTTATGTCTCCCAACATTATAATGTGTACAGCATAAAAAGGATATCAATTTTGGGATTTGCTCAAGACCGCATTTAACTGTGTTAAATTAATAAATTATTAGTGGTTTTAACTTTACATGGGTGTTAAAATATGGCGATAGTAATCTAAATGTAAAATTGGTAGAATTAGAAATGAATTGCACAGTATTGTTACAGATTCTTTTAAAAATATAAATTAACTGGTTTTATTTGTCAATAATGATAATTGCATTAAATTATAATTACATGCATTTATTACAAACAAAACAACAGATATGGGTTAAATCGGGTAGCAGCCGCTGTGTGGTAAAAATATTGTATTGTTTTTTTATTTTTTTTATTTTTTTTTAAAGTAACATTATATCATGCATGTCATTCTAAAATTGAATAACTGTTTAACAAAAATGTTTTTACCTTATTAACCTAATTCACCTTACATAAAATAATCATTCTTCCCCGTCATCAAGACATCGTCCCTGTCATCCAGTGATTTTATGACTGGTTTTGTACCATGATCAATAGTCTTCGACAGATCTGTCTGGCATCCGAGAGAAATGCATTTACTGTGGCTCTCATGAGGGAAATCTCTGTCAGCAGATATATCTTTGAATTTGTGCTTCACAGCTGTGACACATGCCAAAACAGTAACAGAAATGTGACTATGGCATGGAAGGGAGGTGTCAGTTATTGAATGACCTCTTATATATTGGTGGAAAGGAATGAGGTGTCACAGCAAGCAGTGGTAATAGACTGGAATACATTAAATAATGGGGAGGATCCAGTGAGCTGGAACCAATCTGTGCTTTCTTGAAGGTTCAGGGACCACCAAAACCTGACTGCATGCTGGGTATCTTGATTGTTTGTTAGCGATCTGGAATGCGCAGAGCAGACGGGAACGATAAATGACCTCAGCTTTGGTATTCATTTCAATGAGACCCTATCAGTACAACATAGAGGAGCAATAAAATTGAACTCCATGAATTCAATCAGTGCCGAGTATATGTAATGACACTTATTTATTTATATTTTGTACCTTGTTGACATCTCATAATACTTATGTAAGCAGAGAAGGAGACTTCAAGCTATGCTAGTTACAATTTGTTTAGCTTTTGTTGCAGACGAAATAAGCATAATAAGCAAAATAGCCTAAGCATTTTAGCATAATAGTCAAAAGGCAACATATTTAGAAATGGAAAGATTTCATTATGTTTGCAGTGTGCCATGGAAAAATAGCCTGCTACCTTTAACATGTTTCCACACTGATTTCTTCCCAGATTTCATAGATTCTTATTCTTCCCATAGAACATGTCATGATCTTCTTTTTTTCTGCTATTTCACGTTTGTTACACAATATATACACCTAAAAAAGGTATAATTTCAAAATTAATACTATTAATAAAAAAGATTGGAAAATGTACTATTTATTATTAAACTTAAACTTTACATTTATTTATAGAGCACATTTAAAACATCTCATGGTTAAAGCATTTTTAATTAATTAATTTATTTCTTTGCACCTTTTTCCAAGATAAGTTCTATGTCTTCTCCTATAATGCCTGATGAGTTTGGAGAACACCTGACGAGAGATCAGAGACGTTCATATTACGTTTCCATACATCATCTCTCCAGATCCTTTAGATTCCCAGATCCATGTTGGTGCTACTTCTCTTCAGTTCAGCCCACTCATTTTCTATAGGGTTCAGGTCAGGGACTGTGATGGCCATTGCAGATGCAAAAGGATAAACAATGCATATTTATTTTTTACAGCCATCTTTGTTCATATTTACTAAAGGGGCAAACAATTTAGGCTTGCCGCGATAGACGGTGTTGACTGTGTTACCGGTTTTAAGCCCCATCACCGGTGACATCACTTTCCCACCGTGACACCGCAATGTCTTGACTTTTTTTTAAAGTATTCATTTTTGCTAAAATATTTATTTGAATTAATTAAAAATAATATTTTTCAATTATTTAGTTCAGAAGAGAGCATACATTATAATTAATAATGAACTGCGCAGTGACTGCCAAGAGCCAGTCACGTCACAAATCAGCAAGCATTAGGATTCCATTTAGCGCGTGTGGAGACGAGAACAAAAACGTGAGTCAAATTACAAAAACGCAATGCAAAAGCGCCTGTTTGGAAATGTTTTGGGTTCAAACCAAATTCAAAAATGGAACCTGAAAACGTTAATGAGGCTCTGGAGGAAACACAAGTAATTTATACACGCACCTTCAAGCGCACCACAAGACTGAGGCTGCCAAATTGGGCACTGCAGTAAAACATCGACCGCAGAAGCCAGACAGACACACAGGTACAACAATCAATTAGTACTGCGTTTGCGCGATGCACCGTTAATAAACGTTTTATGGTTCTTATTTGTTTGGGCCCATTTGCCGATTTTCACTTTTTTCAGCCTATGCATGGGGTTATTTTTATTCGTTCGTTATGCTAATAAAAGTTCTGTCTATATTTTATTCGTTTGTTATGCTAATACAATTTCTGTCTATTAATAAAAGTTTATTGTCAGCGAGGTTTTTTTGTCCATTCCAGCAATTGACGCTGAATTGCAATTGTCGCCTATTTCGAAAGTGAAAGTATGTCATGTAGGCTAAGGTCCTTTTTGAAGTTTTCATTTTATATTCGTCTCTTTTTATTTGGTTTTATCTTATTTAAACTTTGTGTAATTTATTTAAGCCTATTTTATTTTCTTATTCGTTAATAAACGTTTTATGGTTCTTATTTGTTTGGGCCCACAGTTTGCCGATTTTACTTTTTTCAGCCTATGCATTATTTTTATTCGTTCGTTATGCTAATAAAAAGTTCTGTCTATATTTTATTTGTTCATTATGCTATTAAAAGTTCTGTCTAAGTTTTATTATCAGCCAGTTGCCAATTGACGCTTATTTCGAAAGTGAAAGTATAACGCGCACGCATTTAAAAGCTATTTATTCCCCCTGCCCCGCCCTCCGCGGTGACACCGGGATTACCGGTGTTGTCACACGTCGATTAACCGGTGGGAAATTTTCCTCACTGCGGCAACCCTAAAACAATTCTGACCAGCACTGTAAACTATACCCAAAAGCATTGTTTAGCATTCATAGTTGACAATCACTGTAACATAGTTGACACTAGTAACATTGACAGGTGACATAGTTGACAATTTCCTCATTTTGCCTCATAATTTCTATGGCAGCCCTCGTCTGGCCAACCAAATGTTACTTTCTTAATCAGGTTAATCTAACATTTAAAATTTTACTTGAAATAAAATCAATAAATATGTACCCAACATAGTTGATGTACAATTTATATACTCATTGACATAAGGTCAGTGGAGAAATATAGAAACAAAATAATAATTAAGAGGATATTTACAATAATGTGTTCTTATTGTTTTCATTACATCACATAATCATTGTTTGGGTAGTTGACAGAATTGTTGCGGACATTAATCAAATTTAATATTTTCTTATTTCAAAGAAGGTATTTAGATTGTAGGAATACATTTAATGTAGATAATCTTGTCTTTTTAATCTAATTATTATTATTTTTTTATCTTTGAACTCAAGACCCACTCACTTTTATGCAAAATCAGTGCATAAAATATTGGTGTGAGATTATAGAATGAAATATATATATATATATATATATATATATATATATATATATATATATATAATTATCATCAATTTATTTAAAATGCACCCTAAATGAGAATGACCCTGAAGTAATTATATTTTCCTTCCAGTCCCATTTTCAATGTCATGTTCATCCAAAAAATGAAAAAGGCTGTTTTCTCAGTGTGATCCAGTTGATTGATTCTATAATAGGGCGCTCTGACACATTCAGCCATGACTTCTTCATGAAAAAAAAAAAAAAAACATTACTGCCTTATCTATGTGTCTTGTGAGGATTTCTTTGACATTTCAAAGGCTTTCATCCAAGTACACCTCGCAAGTCAACTTAAACAACTAATCTCAAAGCATCAGGATGCATCAGGGCTGAAAGCTGGCTAGATCTGCAGTTTTGTCCCCCATTGGAATTGCAGCTACTCCCTACTGATCAACATAGTCATCTTTGGGAGACTATGGCACAAAGGCACATGTGTTGCCAGGGCACAATAATAGAAAACTCTATTCTAAGTTCAAAGGACCTCAAGTTTGATACACTGTAGCATATTTCTGAAGGACTACACACTATTTGCAGATACTGTAACACATATTTCATGGACTGACAGAATGGTGGAGAGCGCCTAAAGCTCTAGGCTGGTAATCATAGGTTGCTGGATTTATGCTGAACATTATTTGGGTGGGGTGGGGGTCCAAGCAAATGTCTACTACAGATTTCAGTGTTTGTTCCTTTGGAGACTTTGGAACTTTTTCCTCAGTCTGTAAAACAAATGCATTTTTTTAAATGTTTTGAGATCAGCTATGCTTGATGGTTTATATGTAGTTTGTAGTCATGACTACCACTGTTTACATGTACACCATCCGTATATACACTCACCGGCCACTTTATTAGGTACACCTGTCCAACTGCTCGTTAACACTTAATTTCTAAGCAGCCAATCACATGGCGGCAACTCAGTGCATTTAGGCATGTAGACATGGTCAAGACAATCTCCTGCAGTTCAAACCGAGCATCAGTATGGGGAAGAAAGGTGATTTGAGTGACTTTGAACGTGGCATGATTGTTAGTGCCAGAAGGGCTGGTCTGAGTATTTCAGAAACTGCTAATCTACTGGGATTTTCACGCACAACCATCTCTAGGGTTTACAGAGAATGGTCCGAAAAAGAAAAAACATCCAGTGAGCGGCAGTTCTGTGGGCGGAAATGCCTTGTTGATGCCAGAGGTCAGAGGAGAATGGCCAGACTGGTTCGAGCTGATAGAAGGGCAACAGTGACTCAAATAACCACCCGTTACAACCAAGGTGGGCAGAAGAGCATCTATGAACGCACAGTACGTCGAACTTTGAGGCAGATGGGCTACAGCAGCAGAAGACCACACCGGGTGCCACTCCTTTCAGCTAAGAACAGGAAACTGAGGCTACAATTTGCACAAGCTCATCGAAATTGGACAATAGAAGATTGGAAAAACGTTGCCTGGTCTGATGAGTCTCGATTTCTGCTGCGACATTCGGATGGTAGGGTCAGAATTTGGCGTCTACAACATGAAAGCATGGATCCATCCTGCCTTGTATCAACGGTTCAGGCTGGTGGTGGTGGTGTCATGGTGTGGGGAATATTTTCTTGGCACTCTTTGGGCCCCTTGGTACCAATTGAGCATCGTTGCAACGCCACAGCCTACCTGAGTATTGTTGCTGACCATGTCCATCCCTTTATGACCACAATGTACCCAACTTCTGATGGCTACTTTCAGCAGGATAATGCGCCATGTCATAAAGCTGGAATCATCTCAGACTGGTTTCTTGAACATGACAATGAGTTCGCTGTACTCAAATGGCCTCCACGATCACCAGATCTCAATCCAATAGAGCATCTTTGGGATGTGGTGGAACGGGAGATTCGCATCATGGATGTGCAGCCGACAAATCTGTGGCAACTGTGTGATGCCATCATGTCAATATGGACCAAACTCCCTGAGGAATGCTTCCAGCACCTTGTTGAATCTATGCCACGAAGAATTGAGGCAGTTCTGAAGGCAAAAGGGGGTCCAACCCGTTACTAGCATGGGGTACCTAATAAAGTGGCCGGTGAGTGTATATATATATATATATATATATATATATATATGTATGTGTGTGTGTGTGTGTGTGTGTTTTCGACGTGAAAGCATAAATATACACACACATTGGCAAATTTCCACTGTACACCTAGTGTACACCCAAAACCACGGTGACTTTGAGATTCATCAATATGGACATTGGCGTACGGCACGTTCAAATCCTACACCAGCTCAGGAGGTGGTGTACGCACATTTTGAGTTAGTGCGGAAATGCGCCGAAAAATTCCTAACACCACAAAACGCACTGACAAACTAAAAGATATATTATGAAAAAACAAACAAACAAACAAACAAACAACAACAATATAGTAATTATAAACTTTAATAATTTTTGTTTATTTTTGTGCAATATGGATTTCAATGTTTTATTTGTTTGACTACCAAAGCTTTTGATTTGTAAGCATATGTATTCCTTCAGTTGCAAGCCTGTGCTCTTTACCCTGATGTTTCAGGATTATCCCCGGCAGGTGCGCACGGACTGGGTTTAGTAATGAAAGGCTTTCAATGACCAAAAAAATAATTCAGACTGACTGAATAATAATAAACTAACTTAAAAATAATTTAACGACATTCTTCTTCTAAATAACAATAAGTGTCATTATTTAATTATTTCAAGCAAGATAGTGTGACAACAGAAAAGATAGACAATAATAATAACTTTTAACACTTATGCTTGAAATGGAGTGGGAAGAAGTAACACTTATTAAACCCCACCCCAGTCTATTAAAGATTTTACACAACAACAAAAAAAAATAGCTGCTTCCTTCATCAATAATCTGTATCATAATAATAAGAATAATAATATTACAAATTGTCATGCAATTATTAATGTGAATGAATGGTACTCCACATCACATCATCATCATCATCACTATTATACATGTAATGCGATTCGAAGTTGAATGCTAATTCAAGTAAAAGACGTGTTGTAAAATAATGCATTGTGATAGGTCATTTCGGCTCCACGTCAGAGAAGTTTCTCTTCTTTCCCGTCTTCCGTGTGTCCATGGCATAAAATGAGGGCGTGGGGGGAGCGGAGACTTGAATATTTAGGGGCGTGTTATTCTAATGACGATCGTTTTCAGCTGCGGGATTTATCAAGGGCAGGTATTGTGTACACCTGGATTTCAAAGGTACGCACAGCTTCATAAATCAGGCGGTGAGAGGAGTATAAGCATAATCTTTAGCCAACATATGCGCCTGTTTCTACTCAAGAATGATAAATGAGGGGCAATGTATATGCCAGTAGAAAGACATTCGAGATTATTAGGGTGAAATTTATTTCAGTTTTGCTTAAACTGTTATGTTTATGGCCTTTGCCTCCCAAAAAAGTTGCATGCATGTAAACTCACCAAAGAAAGAATAATTATAGAATATTCTTATAATATATTAATGTATATAATATAAAATACACAACACATAAAGATTAAGAATAAACTTATAAGATTAACTTTAAACTTATAATAATAAGCTTATACTTTAAAAAGTCTTTAAAAGAGACCTTTCAATTGGACGTATTTTTCCTGCTTTCATGGAAATTGGTAAACTTTTGTACAAGACTAGAGAATCATTGTGCTTTTAAATTTGATTTTTTTTTTTTTTTTTTAATATGGCAGTTGGAGAATGAAACTCCACTGGGTGAGATAACAATTTTTGATTGGGACTTCAGATTCCTTTCAAACTACATAGGCAATTCTACATTAAACTCTATTCAACAGTTAACGTAACCCTTTGCAAACAACACATTAGCACAAAGGAAATATTGGGTAGGGTCAACATTGATAAAGATTCCTATTGTATTGCAATGGAAAATGAGTCCTACTGGTGACTCCCTTGTTAGTTTTCCTCAAGCATTGACAGTTCGCAGTCCATCTGGATGTGTTTCTGAGCCAGCCAGATTTTAGAAACTCAGAGGGAGGAACTGAAGTTCCAAAAATGTCTGTGAGCAAAGACATGATTAGTCAGACGTGGATATTAAACAATGCTCAGGGATGAGAGCGAACCTTTTATGACCCTCCCACGAGCCGTCGAGGCCAATATTTGGCATGATGGATATCATAGGTAATGAACTTTTCACACCCCTGAATTAAGTTCTATTGTGCATCAGATTATACAATTAATGCACACTTTAGTGGAATAATTTAAACCTAATTTTCCATTCATTATAATTAAGAGGCAGCCTCATTGCCTTTGTGGTATTAATTTTATTGCCACTGGTCTCCCTGTTTATTACTTTTCTTCATGGTGATCTTTAATTGAAGAATTTTCTCTCTGATTACAGTAGATCAGCAAACGCAATTATTCCTCCTCTGATACCACATCTAGCCTACATTCCCTCTAAGGCTTCGTTTACACTTGGCATTTAACATGTGATCACGGTGATCCGATCAAGCAGATCGGATCATTAGCCAATCAGGACATGGCACATTTACATTTGTTCACACTAAAGAGCCTCTGGATAACTGATTGGATTTCTGTTTCCTGCATAATATTTAAATTGGGTCTGTGGCACGACACCAGATTAAGAGTAAAGATGATACCAATTAAACAATGTACCAATTGCTTTCACTCACTCACTTTACTTTCCTGTGCAATCTCCAGTCTTAGATCATGGTATCATGTAAGTCTAAATAAACTGTTTTAAAGATTAACATTTATTAAAAGGTTTAAATAAGTTTAATTTCTTGTCTAAACTGCATCTGTCCATTATTTTCTGACAGCCTGATCTGACAGTTCACAATGCGTCCTCGACTACCCCCGAACCTGGACACGCTGATCGGATAACATTCCGATCTTCTGAGTTTACACTTGTTTTTTTTTTCAATGTGAACGTGGACAACATCCGGATACATGTCACATTTTAATGCCAAGTGTAAACGCAGCCTAAGGCTTTCTGCTGTTCTTTTACTCTTAAGCTGTGATTCAATTTGGATGCCAGAATGAAATTTTGAATTGGGAGTTTGTGCTCTTCAACCAGCATCGAGCATCCAATGCATACATTGAGAAAAGTAATTTTTAAAAAATTCTTTGTGAGCCGTTTTCTTAATTTTCCCACTTGCCAATATGAAAGCCCTCTGCTGCTGTGAGGAGCGTTCTGTGTGCACTCTTCACCGTGCTCCTAGAAGATGAATCATTCTGGATGATGCTATTTTCTCAGCAGCATGCAATGAGCCCATCATTCAGAGGGAGCATCGTCTACATAGTGCCATGGCAACAAGCCATGGGGCTGCTCGGCAAGTTATGTGCTTCACAAAGGTTATACAAGAGGGTCATCCTACTTTAGAGCCATGGAGACATAGCTGCAATATCACAACTGTCTACCTTTCTCCCACTTTTTTCTTCTTAACTTTTTGCCAAATAAATTATTCTAAGACTGGCACAAAGATGTTTTGAAATTCTTTTTGGAGGTCACACAGTACATTGTGGTCGGAGATTGAAGGAGCATTAGGATAATATAATACGATTATAAGGATGTGCATACTGATTTACATTTACCTAAGCAGGGTAGTGCGCCTTTTGCGAAATGTAATTGTGATGCCTTTTAAAGGGATAGTTCACTCAAAAATGAACATTTGATCATCACTTACTCCACCCTCATGTTGTTCCAAATCTGTTTCTTGTTTTATGTTGAACACAAACAAAGACACATTATTTTAAAAATTCTAAGTAACCAGACAGTTGACGGGGGGAAAAAAATAAACTGAACAACACTGGGGTGAGTAAAGTGACAGAATTGTAATTTTTTGGTGAATTATACCTTTATATTACAATTAAGTTTCTGGATTTTAATTGAGGTACAGGATGGAGAATTAAATAATTTGCATTAAAAGTAAATAGATACAACTGAAATGAAACTTGCAGCTGTAAATGTAGGCTTTTTAAAGAATTTAACCATTTAGAAATGAGCTACAGAAACACGTGCCTTTAGAAGTTGCTGTACATGGTGTAAAAATATAAAGGATTTACAAGACAACCTTCCATTTTGGAGGGAAAGTAAAACTTCATGTCTGATTTTTAAATGTGATCATGTTAATCTATATAGATGATCATGACTTCTCTTGTTTCAATATATGTATCTATATAACTATGGATATATATGCAGGTCACCGGTGCTGAGTTGGTTGTTGTGACTCAAAAGTTCAATTTTTGAGTGGCAATCTCTGCCGCAGAACCTGCAGGTGAACTCTGAGGCAGGTTGGATAGTTTGGCTTCTGGCCTTCCTCCGCAGCCGCTGTGCTTGAGACTGCCGATTGAATGTCTCCTCGAAGTTAGAGAGGCCTTTCACAAGATGATAGCCAACCGGTTCGGGCAATATACGCTTCTATGTTGTTGTTTTTTTCCCATTTAATTCACTGTTGTGAATAAAAATGTCCTATTTGTTTACATAAGTAATTATAATTACCACAGTACATTAATGTGCACAAACATCAAGTTATAAACATTTAAACAAGATGTTTTATACAAGACAAAATGTATTCTATTACATTTAATAAATGAATTCATTTCATGAACCACGGACGACAAGCATATTCCAGATTCCTCTAATTTACTGCAAATTAGTCTTCAAAACAGAGTCAAGCAGCATTATGCAGCTTACATGTAAGGGTGAAAATCTTAAAAGGGATATTTTAATGATAGTAAAAATTCTGTCGTCATTTACTCACCCTCATGTTGTTCCAAACCTGTATAAGTTTCTTTCTTCTGTTGAACTGAAAGGAATATATTTTAAAGAATTTTGGTAACCAGTAGGGGTGGATGTGTTTATTTATTTATTTATTTATTATTAGGTGTTCAGGCACGAAGTGCTGAAAACCTATTGTATTTGCTAGAAAGAAAAAAAAAATCCCCTAAAACGCATCGTGCAGCCCAAACCGTAAGGGCTGGAGCTGTGAAACTTTGTCAGATGGTAGGGCCTCGAATTGTGGAGAAGCTATCAGAGTATGACCCCGATTGGCCCATAGGTGGCGCTACAGCAACCAAAAGTACTAAATTGCTCATAACTCCTAGACCGTTTGACTTAGCTTCAATGTTTTTACACCACTGTAATTCCTGGCTCAAGACGGACAAGGTGTATATCTCGGATTTCCATTTGGAGCAAAAAAAAAATTGTTATTTCGGTTTTTGTCCAAAACCCACTTTTGCGAACTAGTCCCTGGATTTTTGCCCAATCGGGACCAAACCAGTCTAGGCCTATTCTCTGGACTCTCTAGATCAATAATTATCGAAAAAAAGTTGAAATTTTGCATTTGGTTGGCTGTAACAGGCTCATTTAGATAGTGGTCTGTGGCAAAATTCAGTCAAAAGCCCCTAAATCCCCCCCAAAAAGTCACAACTTCACAAAAATCGGTGAGCATATGTGTCCTAACATGGTTAGGAAGCCTGCAAAGTTTCGTGAGGATCGGATCATAGGTGGCGCTACAATCGTCAAAAAGGTCTCTCATTATTAGGTGTTCAGGCACGAAGTGCTGAAAACCTATTGTATTTGCTAGAAAGAAAAAAAAATCCCCTAAAACGCATCGTGCAGCCCAAACCGTAAGGGCTGGAGCTGTGAAACTTTGTCAGATGGTAGGGCCTCGAATTGTGGAGAAGCTATCAGAGTATGACCCCGATTGGCCCATAGGTGGCGCTACAGCAACCAAAAGTACTAAATTGCTCATAACTCCTAGACCGTTTAACTTAGCTTCAATGTTTTTACACCACTGTAATTCCTGGCTCAAGACGGACAAGGTGTATATCTCGGATTTCCATTTGGAGCAAAAAAAAATTTGTTATTTCGGTTTTTGTCCAAAACCCACTTTTGCGAACTAGTCCCTGGATTTTTGCCCAATCGGGACCAAACCAGTCTAGGCCTATTCTCTGGACTCTCTAGATCAATAATTATTGAAAAAAAGTTGAAATTTTGCATTTGGTTGGCTGTAACAGGCTCATTTAGATAGTGGTCTGTGGCAAAATTCAGTCAAAAGCCCCTAAATCCCCCCCAAAAAGTCACAACTTCACAAAAATCGGTGAGCATATGTGTCCTAACATGGTTAGGAAGCATGCAAAGTTTCGTGAGGATCGGATCATAGGTGGCGCTACAATCGTCAAAAAGGTCTCTCATTATTAGGTGTTCAGGCACGAAGTGCTGAAAACCTATTGTATTTGCTAGAAAGAAAAAAAAAATCCCCTAAAACGCATCGTGCAGCCCAAACCGTAAGGGCTGGAGCTGTGAAACTTTGTCAGATGGTAGGGCCTCGAATTGTGGAGAAGCTATCAGAGTATGACCCCGATTGGCCCATAGGTGGCGCTACAGCAACCAAAAGTACTAAATTGCTCATAACTCCTAGACCGTTTAACTTAGCTTCAATGTTTTTACACCACTGTAATTCCTGGCTCAAGACGGACAAGGTGTATATCTCGGATTTCCATTTGGAGCAAAAAAAAATTTGTTATTTCGGTTTTTGTCCAAAACCCACTTTTGCGAACTAGTCCCTGGATTTTTGCCCAATCGGGACCAAACCAGTCTAGGCCTATTCTCTGGACTCTCTAGATCAATAATTATTGAAAAAAAGTTGAAATTTTGCATTTGGTTGGCTGTAACAGGCTCATTTAGATAGTGGTCTGTGGCAAAATTCAGTCAAAAGCCCCTAAATCCCCCCCAAAAAGTCACAACTTCACAAAAATCGGTGAGCATATGTGTCCTAACATGGTTAGGAAGCATGCAAAGTTTCGTGAGGATCGGATCATAGGTGGCGCTACAATCGTCAAAAAGGTCTCTCATTATTAGGTGTTCAGGCACGAAGTGCTGAAAACCTATTGTATTTGCTAGAAAGAAAAAAAAAATCCCCTAAAACGCATCGTGCAGCCCAAACCGTAAGGGCTGGAGCTGTGAAACTTTGTCAGATGGTAGGGCCTCGAATTGTGGAGAAGCTATCAGAGTATGACCCCGATTGGCCCATAGGTGGCGCTACAGCAACCAAAAGTACTAAATTGCTCATAACTCCTAGACCGTTTAACTTAGCTTCAATGTTTTTACACCACTGTAATTCCTGGCTCAAGACGGACAAGGTGTATATCTCGGATTTCCATTTGGAGCAAAAAAAAATTTGTTATTTCGGTTTTTGTCCAAAACCCACTTTTGCGAACTAGTCCCTGGATTTTTGCCCAATCGGGACCAAACCAGTCTAGGCCTATTCTCTGGACTCTCTAGATCAATAATTATCGAAAAAAAGTTGAAATTTTGCATTTGGTTGGCTGTAACAGGCTCATTTAGATAGTGGTCTGTGGCAAAATTCAGTCAAAAGCCCCTAAATCCCCCCCAAAAAGTCACAACTTCACAAAAATCGGTGAGCATATGTGTCCTAACATGGTTAGGAAGCATGCAAAGTTTCGTGAGGATCGGATCATAGGTGGCGCTACAATCGTCAAAAAGGTCTCTCATTATTAGGTGTTCAGGCACGAAGTGCTGAAAACCTATTGTATTTGCTAGAAAGAAAAAAAAAATCCCCTAAAACGCATCGTGCAGCCCAAACCGTAAGGGCTGGAGCTGTGAAACTTTGTCAGATGGTAGGGCCTCGAATTGTGGAGAAGCTATCAGAGTATGACCCCGATTGGCCCATAGGTGGCGCTACAGCAACCAAAAGTACTAAATTGCTCATAACTCCTAGACCGTTTGACTTAGCTTCAATGTTTTTACACCACTGTAATTCCTGGCTCAAGACGGACAAGGTGTATATCTCGGATTTCCATTTGGAGCAAAAAAAAATTTGTTATTTCGGTTTTTGTCCAAAACCCACTTTTGTGAACTAGTCCCTGGATTTTTGCCCAATCGGGACCAAACCAGTCTAGGCCTATTCTCTGGACTCTCTAGATCAATAATTATTGAAAAAAAGTTGAAATTTTGCATTTGGTTGGCTGTAACAGGCTCATTTAGATAGTGGTCTGTGGCAAAATTCAGTCAAAAGCCCCTAAATCCCCCCCAAAAAGGCACAACTTCACAAAAATCGGTGAGCATATGTGTCCTAACATGGTTAGGAAGCATGCAAAGTTTCGTGAGGATCGGATCATAGGTGGCGCTACAATCGTCAAAAAGGTCTCTCATTATTAGGTGTTCAGGCACGAAGTGCTGAAAACCTATTGTATTTGCTAGAAAGAAAAAAAAAATCCCCTAAAACGCATCGTGCAGCCCAAACCGTAAGGGCTGGAGCTGTGAAACTTTGTCAGATGGTAGGGCCTCGAATTGTGGAGAAGCTATCAGAGTATGACCCCGATTGGCCCATAGGTGGCGCTACAGCAACCAAAAGTACTAAATTGCTCATAACTCCTAGACCGTTTGACTTAGCTTCAATGTTTTACACCACTGTAATCCCTGGCTCAAGACGGACAAGGTGTATATCTCGGATTTGTATATCTCAAAGCTATCAGAGTACGAGGTGCATAGGTGGATAGGTGGCGCTACAGCAACCAAAGTTACTCCGCAAAGTTCCGTGAGGATCGGATTATAGGTGGCCAATGAGTGGTGTTGTACTGCCCACTGCAGTTTAAATTCTTTTTTTTTTTTCACAATACTCAACTATAATTCATAGTATAACTTTATCAATTCAATCTTTTAACATTTACAACCACATTTTGTAAAAAATGACTATTATCCTGAAGTTGAAAATGAGTGTGTGAACTAAACTGTAGTAAATCATATTTTAACATGGTAAATTATGATAAATCATATTGGAACATGGTTAATTATGTAATATCAAGCTGAAATGTAGTATATCATGATAAATCATGCCTGCTACATACAACTTAATGTCTTTTAATGCTTTTGTGCTTAAATGCCTTAAAGACCTGAACACCGATAAATGCTGCTTGCAGCTTTAATTATTATTATTATTACACTTCCCTTACTCATTAACCCACCATATCACCAATCCTGTCCCTAAAGCCACCTAATATAAAGTTTGACCAAAAAAACCCAACAATATTTCTGTTGTGTGACTGGAAATTCATCTCTGAATTGTTATTCAGTGAATATCTCTTCCTGTCATTCCAGTTCAACACGGGTGTGGGGAAGTCAACTCAAAATCCAACTCATGAAGAGAGCCAATTCCTAAATTCAGAACTTTTGCCCAGCCCTGTGCCTTAGTAAAGAATTCAAGGATGCCACAAATGTTCTCATCCTTTTCTCCTCTTAGTTGCGTGCTATTGCTATGGACTGCTGTACTTAGAATTGCTTGGAAATTTGAAGATGCTGTGAGAACATGAACATGAATATAGAGTGTCCTTGTATATATTATTCATAACTCACTTACCCATGCACTTTATGAAAAGATGATAACCTGCATGGCTATTATCTGTCTCCAGATGGTTAGAAGATAGCACTTGCATGTTCAGCCTTTGGAAAAACATAGTAATAATGTAATTTATAAGCCGACATCGTCTTAATGAAGCCTTTATTCACAATTGATCATTATTCATTTGATACCACAGCCAAAATAACCATTACAAGGCATATTATCTCATGTGCTAAAACAAAAAATACAAAACCATAAAGGTTTATCCATTTACCTTTAGTCTACATAATGTTGCCAGTTGCACTGCACATTCCTGCTCAACAGCCCGAAACCATCCCATCAACGCCATCACAAAGAACTGTGCTGTCTCTAATTAGAGGAAATGTATGGATCATTATCCCGTTGGCCAATTAGCATTATTTAAATTAGTCCCTGCAATTGTCAGTCATTAATCAGAACATACTGAGGACTTTCTACATTTCGTCAAGCCTGTCAACTCACGTAGAGTAGATTTTTTTACCCCTTATTATTTCAATCACACAATCACCTGACCTGGTCCAGAGCTCAGTCCTTGTGAATGGAGGGGACTAAACCTAATTTCTAATTATTCAATCTGCTCAACTAACAATGTGGCTTTGAAAGCCTCTTTTGTCTGAGAAAGGGTCTTTGTTAGCAATGGTTTCAGAACTTGGGAAATTGTGAGTAGATTAAAGTTCCAAAACTGAGTTTTGAGTTATGAACAGGAAAGATAAATCAATTATTCATTATCTTGACAGTGTGAAATTTATAAAGAAGCGATTAGAGACATTTGAAAGTTTCTGCCCCTTGCATTGGTTTTGTCAACAACCTTTTTCTTGCCATTCCAAAATAACAGTTTTTATTATCACGCTATTTTCATTCTCATTATCTGTTGGTACTGAGTTTGTGGTTACAAATCTTAATCCATAATGACTGTGAAAATAATCTTGAATTTCTACAATTTGAAAAATGTTCATCTGCGCAGATTACAGATCCTATTTAGAAGGGCTTTTAAACGTGATTAACATCAAATATAACCATATAAAGTTGCCAGATTGAGTGTATCCCTACTATCACCCGTAATACGGTGTGGTCGGGGTTTGGTCCTACAGTATATATAGCCTATATATATATATATATATATATATATATATATATAGTATCTCACTGTACTGTGCAATTGTTATACTAAGAACCAAATCTTTTCATCTAAAGTCACATACTTCAAAATCACTGTGAACATGATGAGCTCTTGCTGCTCTCTGGTCACAATGTTCTTTTTCTTATGGAAAAAAATAAAATAAATTGGCCTTTGCCAAGACGGTAGAAATTGAATTCCATGTGTGAAGCACAAGAGACTGGACAACATAATACTATTACAGTATCAGGGCAAGAACCAATGTGCATTGAGCCTAATGATTGAATTAGTTTGACCTGTTTTTCTTTTTTATATTAAACCCATTTTCAGAAAATACAGATTAAATCTAGTTGGACTGGTACAGATACACTGTTTACTATTTAAAGGCAGGGCAGGCAATTTCAGCGAGGCTAGCAATAGCCAGCTTTGAAAGTATAAGATCCCACCCTCTCTTCAGAGTGTCTCCAAAGCCACACGTCGTTCAAAACACATGAACAACCAGAGCAGAGTCTGCAAAGTGTCACGAGAGACTGTGTTAAATTACCTCATGTCTCAAAGCACATTACAAAAAAAGATGTAAATGTAAACAACTTACAGAGCTCTTACTTGTACCTAGGGTGACCACCTGTTCCGCTTTGCATTGTACTGCACAGCATTTTCACCCCTTGTCCCGCACATCGCACATTGAGGAAATGTCCTGCGTTTTCATTAGTCTATTGGTTTTTAATTATCATATTAAAAAAACGTGCATTTCGTTCTTTTGCCTATTTAAGAAAGCATTTTATTTATTATTTTTGCAGCATAGTTTTTCACCTATATTTTACAGCTCTTCGTCATAAGTACAAATCACTAGTCGGTTGTGACAGCTGTCATGGACCGATGATTCGTTCCATGTGTTCCCTGTCAGAAAACAAATGGATAAATTTGTCAATTCAAATTTTAATTCAACAGAATGTATCTGTTGTTGTTTAACCTGTTGTCTGCTGCTGTTTTGATTAGAATACATTATATCAGTTCAGCTGGTCGTATACGGTCTAGCCGCAGAAGGTCAGATATTTCAACGCATCCAAAGCTCAAATCGGATCTTCTGCATACGCATATGATCGGAACCCTCCACAGCTCCCATACGACTCTCCACTGGAAATTATTGACTTCCGGTCCAACGGCTGTTGTTTGTCGTGTGCTGTGGAAGGGCATGAACCAAAACAGAAATGAATAGTTCACCTCATTTGTCATTTGTTATTTTGTCATGTCACGTCACAGCCGTATTTGGATGCAGAAATTAGTTAATAATTCCCAACCTTCCATTAAAAAAGCGCGTAGTTCATTTTTTTTTTTTTTTAACTGTTACAGACATACGTTGGGAGGTGAACTAATCATTTCTGTTTCCGGCACAGACTACTTGGGTTCAACCTATGGGGATGTGATGTGACAAAAGAACGAATTCCTCAGATCAGGAGGTGAGGTAAACTAACAGACTGCAAAGCCCGAAGACCTTCTAAATGTGATCAAAGTTTGGATAAGTTGATGTGTTGTGGAAGTTGGCTGTTAACATGTAACATTTCGGTTATATTCTTCTGAAATACAATGATTGAAATGACTTAAAAAAGATTCATTCATAGTCAGTAAAATGATCCTTCCCAACACTATTACAAATGTGTCTTCCACAGATGATTTATGTCTTAAAAAAAAATAAAAAAATAAAAAAATATTTGGACAACTTACAGTATTGATTGCTATCAGGATATGAAGAGAGTTTTAACCACAGTAACAAAGACTGATTATGAAAAAAAACAAAAATGCCTACCCTAAGGATTAAAGCAACAATGAAGAAACATTAAAAAAATATTTGAGAGAGGAGGAGTGAATTGAATTCACTTGTAGAAACAACTAGGATTATCACAAACAAAATAAACAGTAACTTATGAACTAATTTACAGGGCTGACACATGGTTTTGTGGGGCCCTAGACAAGATCATGGAAATTGGCCCCACTGGGGTAAAAATGTCATAACATTAAACCTACCACTGCAAACATAGCAAGAAGCTTACTTTTTAAAGAGAAAACACTTAACATATGAACACTGCACATGGGTAGTTGAAAAATAACATGTCCACAAACTTGTTTCATATTCAATATATTGAGATGTAGATTAATACATATATTGTTATATAATACATTTAAATATATTTCAGAAAATTCACTTATGGTGTGATGCCATTAATTCCTAAAATGTTTAGAATAAAAGCGTTAACAGAGTTAAATATATATTGTGCATTTAAAATGGTTTTAAACTTGAATATTTGAAACTTAATGTCCACTACCCACATAGCTATATAAATGTTTAGTACAACATAATACATTAACAACATGTGGGAAAGAATTATGCACAAAACTGATTGAATTATTAGTGAAAATCAGGCGCAGCAAGAAAAAAAAAAGATACATCACTACATACAGAAAATATACAGAAAATAAATATAAGTAATGACTAAATAGAAACACGCATACCTTTTGAAGATGGGTTAAAATCATGGTTCGACATAATAATCTATGATTACATAATTCATTGTTGATGTCAGTTACCCAACAACGAACACATATTAAGTGAAGTTGCCTTCATTTATATGTCTGTCCCTAGAAAACATGCAGGATAGTTATAAATGTCTTCTACTTGACATCTATGTAATGGTTCAGTAAATCCATCCATGATGTCAATCAGGATATACTGCTGTATATAAACCTTCTCTTCTCTAGTTCCTTTTTTATATAAAGGCTTCAGAGTCGTATTTGCTTGAATGTATTTAATTTGACATTCAAGAAAATCAGGTCCTGTATCATTGTGAAAATGAAAATATTAACAAGCTTAGACATTATGTTTCTTTTTGTATGCGTCAAGATAGATGAAAAAGTAATATTGATATGAGTCTGAAGGCAATGCAACATCAATTTTTATCACCAGCTCAAAAGGAACCTCACCCTTTGTGAAAAAATCTTTTCCCTCGTACTATACTGCTTGATTACCGAATCCGAGGGTTCGATTTGAAAAATCATTTAAATAGTTTTGAGCATACAAAGTTTAGATTCGAGGTCTCTGAAGCAATCTCCTCAATTATGAATTATTCACCAGATATTATTCCAAAGGTCATCTTATAGTAATTAGTATCCTGCTGTAGACAAAACAGCCTCAAGGTACCTGATGGCCAGTTTAATTACAATTTAAAATGAGCATGCTGTTTGACACCCTCTATATGTTCAACCAGCCGCCTCTGCAGATGGCACTTTGAAAACGAAGTGCGTCTCCTCTAAAGAAACATATTTGCAAAGTTAACAAGTGTTCTTGAAGCTAGATACAAATGAACAAGAAGAAGGTGTGAGTTGCTTGCAAATCAGTTTCCTATTTGGAGCATTGAGGCATTTTTCATCATCATAGTGGTCTGTTTGGTAGCGAGTTGTATTTTCAGCTTTTTCCAGGGACAAATTACAAACAGCTTGCTCTGTGATTCAATAGTAACTTCGTTATTACTTTGTCTCCGTAACAGTTTAAACTCTCACTCGCTCTGTCTTCCTGTATTCGCTTCTGATTTAAAAAAACTATTGCTGGATTTAAACGTTGGGTCAACACAGCAATGAGACATAAGCCACACTGCTGCACTGCCTTCAGCAACCCACTTGAGCAAAAGGAAAAAGCTTTGAGCCGGAGATCTTCAGCGGTGATGTGATGACCCCATCTAGACGCCCTTGATGAGATACTCTCTCTGTACACATAAGCCCCCTCTCTGCAGACACAATGTCACCGCATAGTAACCTCGAATCTAGCAACTCGTTTAGCTTCTGCGCTCAAATCGGGGACTTATCCTGCTCGGGGACGGAAACTCAGGTGGGCTTTAGCCACACAATCAGTGTGAGCCACAGTAGTACACTCACTATCTCTACAGGTAAAGAACGAAACGGACATGCTGAAAGCGGTTGAAGTCTTCTAGTCCTCATTTTGAACCGCTACAACTAAACTGGGTTGATTAGCTCTATGCTAGCCAGTCATGTTTCATTCATCTAATAAAATGGCCATGGGGAATAATGCTCGGAAAGTGTGGAAGGGCTTCCATGCATGTGTGACTGCAAGACCCCATCTATAACCTTTTGCCCATTACCTTTTATCATGTCTCCCCATGCATATCAACCCATTGTCACTGCCGCTTAATGTCTCCACATGCACTCTCTGGTTGCACACTCCCCAAATGCAGTTTTTATACTATGCACAGACACAATTGTTTAAAATCCCCTCTTTTCTGATAGCTCAACCAAAATGAAAATCTGTCATCAAATGAAATATTGACAAACCCTAATGTCATTCTAATCATGTCTTTTTTTTTTCTTTTCTTTGGAACATAAATGTGATGTGATCTGGGAAAACCCACCACATGGTGAAATTTGACATATTACAGGTTTTGAGACCATTTTAAAGCTGGGTATAAGCCCTTTCCAAATCTGTTTTTATTTCTTTTATCATTTGTCTGTAACAAAAGTTGTGGTTATCTGAAGTCGGCTGATCGCTGTGATTTTCAGAAATGGAATTTTGAGAAAAAACAGGTTTAATTAACGGTGACGTCCTGCTAGCGGGATTACTGGCGCTCCTTTTTTATTGCCTTTTTTTAATATCACATATTTTAGTAATCATCATAGATTAGGTATCATTACGAAAGCTTACGAACTCAAAATTCAACATGCGAAAACCGTTTTGAAATTGGACGATTGAGAGGCGAGCAAGGTGTTTTAAACTTGCAGCTTCAGACTCTGTTGTTCACTTGTGCTCCGCATCACACCTCACGATAACACTGGATAAAAATAAATAAATAAAAACTTGCGGGCTGTTGTAGTTCACCCAGGACTGGGCTTTATTCTATTTTGTGGTTTATTTTGATACGTGAACTGTCTTTGTAGTATTAAGAGAAGGAGAGCTAAACAGGAGATATTGTTTTTGCCCCTCCGCTCCGCCTGCATGTTCTTAAACAGGGATGTGATTTTTCCGGATTAATCCGGAATTCCGGTTTTTCCGACCTGAAAATGTGACCTACGTGAATCATGCAGATCTGTAAAAAAAAAAAAAAAGAGGGGGGCGGGTGTCGGCAGCCGGAGTGAAAAGGAGAGAATATGAGAACATAACCCATGACTCGCTGACGTGCGTACAGAAAGTTCCTTTCAAAGTATCAGCACGGACGTATTTGCGTTGCATTGTCAGTTGACAAAATCACAGTTAGGTCACCAGGGCTGGGCGATATATCGATATATTTCAAATTTGCGCTATGATCCTTGCTCCAAGCAAGCCGCTGACTGCTTTTGTAGAAATATGTAGCAGCTATATCGTGCATTCTGTCAGTTGCAGTACTGACACCTCCGTCTCAACAGCATTAGTGTACAACGCGACAAATACTTGCAATATTAACGCAGAGGAATATATTTCCGTAAAGCTCCGTATATTTTCCTGCTTTTTTGTCCTTATCCAATCACATGCCTGCTTAAAGGACAACTCCAGTGCAAAATGAACCTTATAGTCTAATTACACATTGGTACATAGTCAATCGTTCTCTGAGATTTGTTTTCATGATCGAATGTAAAGAGTTTTATCTCTAAAAACTGTTTAGCTTATAACGCTAGTATATGGGGCATAGAGTAATGAAAATAAAAATCGCTAGTTAATACCACCAACAAGGCTCAAAATAGCCCAACACTAACATGGTAGCATAATCAGGGTCCCTACATGCAAAGCGAAGCACGATATTTTATAAAGACAGTCCACTTCACGGATACAGGCAGGAGCCATCTTTGAAAAACAGTCTCGAGCAGTCGAACCACAAACGCCGAGCCAAGTTCTGGTTCGTTCACATCTCACCAGCGCGCTTGGCTTGGCGTTCATGGTTCAACTGCTTGAGACTATTTTCCAAAGATGGCTCAATGCTTCGGTTTGCAGGACTCTGATTATGCTACCGTGTTAGTGTTGGGCTATTTTGAGCCTTGTTAGTGGTATTAAGTAGCGATTTTTATTTTCATTATTTCATTACTCCATTTATTTTCATTGCTACCGATTTCTATTTTCATTACTTCATATTTAGTAATTTGAAATAAAGTTGTAAAAACAATAAATATTAGATAAAAAAATATACTAAAATACTGCCTTTTCTGACCTTGACACCTTTAGACCTTAATGTTTGGGTTCCGTTGACTTATACTGTATTTTATCTGATTTTCTGTTCTTCAGAAGAAAGACATATACTTGAGTAAATATATATAAATTTGACAATGTTAATTTTTGAGTGAACTGTCCCTTTTAAAGTAGCATTTGCATGATGTTAAACTCTTTTAAAAAATGTTCCTCTATCTGCATTGCAGTCTGGATGCCCAGTTTTTTTTTTTTTTTTTTTTGTGACTAACGAGGGAAAGGAAGGATAATTGAGCTCACCCCTATATGAAAGCTCACACTCATATTCACATACGTGCTCGTCAAGCATTAAAAATGTAAAGCCAGCAGAAAAAGAGTGTAACTAGGCAGTTCAGCAAAATGTTCAGGAACTTGCAGTGCTGTAGGTAGACCCTTTTGCTCAGATAATCTTTATTCATTTGCTTTTTTAAGGCTCCTTTCTTCCTCCCACCTCTGTCTTGGGCTCGGTCCAAAGCTGCAGTACTGCATATTTGCAGAGCACATAATGGTGGTTATATGGCCAGACTCACCAATTATTCTTTAGTCCACCTAGGTGGCCTCTTCTCTTTCTAACTGAAATCTCTCAGGTGTGTTTCCGAAGCCCTCCTCCTACTGAATCAATGGCTCTAACGGCTGTATAACTGCTTTTGTCTGTGCAGACGGACTTAATCATGAGTTCCCCCTGCCTTCCTTTTCCGCAAATAGACAGTGTTTCTTATGCATATTGCTCGCTTTCCCTAATGGAAGCCGGTCCATAACCGAACCACGTTTCTTTCTTCTTTTTTTGTTAGCATTCTCCACCACCTGCAGTCTACATCAAGGCTTTTCTGTCCATAAGAGGAAAATAGGATTAAAGTGTTTTGAAATGATAGGACACACAACAGAGTGCCTAAAGATACACAATATTTAATGGTTCAAGAAAAAATTCAAGACAAGAAAAAAACATTACAGCATATGTAAATGAGCATGTTCTTTTTTCTTTTTCTTTTCATTTCTTTTTCAACTTCTAGGAGTATTTTACAGGGGTGTGATATCAAGATATACTTCAGTTGTTCAACAGTGTTCATTTCTTCAATGCTGGCACGTGAAAGCTCACCTCCAAAAAAAGAAAGAAAGAAACAATTGTGAAATACAAAAAAAAAAAAAAGAAAAAAAGATGTTTAAATTACAAGCAGATTTAATATATCAGCAGTTTTTTATATTCTTTTCATGTTCTATACAAGATACATAGTGTGTACATACATTATCCGGCCAGCTTTGTGCCAGTATACATACATGCGCACACACAAACACACGCGCACACATATAATAATATACATTATGCATATGTTTTAAATACATTACAACAGAGATTGTCCTCATTTTCAACTTTTTTCAGTAAGTATAAACCATTTTTTCTTTTGTTTACTGTATACGTTATGACGTTATGTTAAAATATTTTTCCCGGGCTTAATGCTAAGTATATCTATGTACACTTTACTCTTTTTTTTTTTTTTCTTCCTTTTTTTTTTTTTTTTTTTTTTTTCCTGTGGTAATGATAAAAATTTATTTGATTTGTGTATCGACGTGTTGGATGCAAAAAGTGTGATGCCATTCTAATCCTTCATACTAACTATAATACAACCCCGAGAGATTTGACAGTACACAGATTCTGATTAGTGTCAGAACAAGAGTTTAGTGCTGCAGAACAGTCAGCCAGCGAAGGTCAACAGGAACACATGCAAATGAAGATGCCTGACTACTGAGATGATCTGCCATAATATTTTCCAGAAAAAAAAAAAACGATCAAAAATAAAAATCAAAATACACAAATATACGTTTGTTTCAGAGGAAAGAACTACCTCATTATCAAGGCTGCTTACATGATACATCAGGGAACCAACTTTTTTAGAAAAGTACAAAAGTGCTAGAGGGGAGAATTACCATGCATACTGAAATTTTCTATGCATTTATTTATCAGTCACAAATATTGTTGTTGTTCATCCATTCTCGCACATTTTTGTCCTCTTTACTTATTTAAACCTTTGGCACTAATGTAGTTGCTCCACTAGTCAAAAATGTCCATTTCAGATTTCAGAAAATACTTATCTTCAAGTGCATACATGTATAAAGTCAACATGAAATAGCATTTGCAAAGCATTTATTTTATTATTTATTTTATTCTGTGTATGTGGTAATTTATGATAGAAATCGAATATTCCATGATCCCACCCCCCTTAAAAAAAGTCTTCCCACCATTGACAGAAATTTCCGTAATTTGTGAGACAAGGTCTGTATTTTCCATGTTTTCAATGTTATACGGTAACTTAAAAAAAAGCTCTCTGTCAAAACTAATATCAACTAAGACCAAATCACACAGATTTTCTACTACTTGATGTCTATTTGAACTTTAAAAACTTGTATTATACAATAGGCAACATGATGTTTTCTGTCTCAGTCTCTTGGACAAACTGTCTTTAGGCTATGTATTCTTTAACATTTAATCAGATTTGCCATTGGAATGCATATTGGCTCAGATATAATATTATATGATATTTGAATAAATGTTAACTTGTAGTTATTTATAAAAAAAAAACAAACAAACAAAAAAAACATTGTTATACAGGGGATATTTGTTAATTAACCACGAAGGGAACATAATTACATTTAAAATGTAAAGCAATATTACAAACTTCTGACTAAAGCACTACCCACTTACGAATATAGATATGAATATTTTGTGCAAGATTGTAAGAGATAAAGATATTGGCTCCTCTGCAGGAATAACAGTTTATAGGGTCAGCTTTGATTTCATGTTGACTTTAAGAATGTAAAACCACTAAAATTTTGCAGTTCTGAAAATTTTGAATGTGTTATGAGACTCAACAGCTCATTGTTTTTAATTATTGTAACCTCAAAAGACTTCCAAAAACTGATGCTAATCTTTTAAATAATTTGCAACTTGGTGCATTCTGTGGTGTGATGTATGAACACAAAGCAAAGATTTTCAAACTGTGTTATGCAATACAGACACTACGGCTTATATTAGTATTTCATACCTTGTCTTTCGAGCTTTTCAGATTTATTGTGTGGATTAGGAGAGTGCGAGTTGAGTCGCTGTCCTTACACCGTCACTCGATACTCTTGTCTCAACAATACAGTCACAGCTAGCACAGGGCACTGCTTCCTTCCATTGATAGAGTCCCACACTGCAATTATTCCTCTCAATCATGAGTGTTCGGCAGATTTTATATTGTTGTTTAGGGAACAGCTGCCAGAGTGATTGTCAGTTCTCTCACATCAACACACTTCCAACACGTCTTCGCTGTGACACGTCTCTTGTCGCTGGCACGCACACTATTTTATAGTGAAGTCATTTTTTGGATCACTGACCCAAATATTTCTGTGTCATCAGTATATGAGGACTGTTAGCGAATTAAATTTGTGCTGATTTCTCAATCCGCACAGCCTCTTTAAGGGATTACTTGATGTCTCTGTTTGAATATACTGAATGTTTCGACAAAAATGTGACACGATTGTAAGCAAACTTCTACTTCAATAAGCAGTCATCACATCCATACAATACACATCTACATCTTAAGGCTGTTTCTTTGACATCGTTATATATAAATCTCACAAACGCTTAATTTTTTCGCAAAGTTTAAAAAGAAGTGCGCTAGCTAACGAGCAGTCACATACGCACACACGCACACACAGAAGGTAGCCAATTATACTATTATAGAGCAGTACTCGGCTTCTGTTACAGTGATTACTGATCAAAGTAATTATACTATTGGGAGATTCTTGTAATTGGTTCCATGACACTTATTGTGGTGCATACATTATATATATATATAATGTATGTAGGGGTGCGAAAAAACAAAGGATGTCTTTTTAGCCATGTCTGAGCCTCAGCTAATGAGATAATGTAGAAAATAAGCGGGCTTTTTATAATGGGAGAGAAAGGGTGTCAGGTGCATGGAAACTACCAACACACTAAAAATCTGAGGAAGGCTCTAAGCTCACCGGGGAGAAAAGAGCTAACGTCAAAGTTAAAGAAGAAAAAAACACCTTATATATAAAAGTTTCTGTGTTAACACCAAGCAAGACTAATTTTTGCTGAGAGGCTTAGCTGTATCTGTAGTCTTGACAGAGCAAGCTGCACATTAAGGGGCATGGAACTACGTCTCTTTAGCAGAATAAAACTGACTCAGGCGGAAATTCAGCTGGAAACGACGCACCTCACCGAAGCCAACAGAAATACCAGGGTCACCGAGCGCTCACACATAACACTTGACCTTATTGACTATGCTTACATGTGTCGTAATATTCCAAATGCGGTTCTTAACTCCAAAGCCTAATTTTCATTGTTTTGTTTATGAGCGTGTCTGTGTTTATGTGCAAAGCACAAAGAAATAAGCTCTGGCTTTGCGTTAGTGAGCACCAATTAAACCCACGAAGACCGCTTACTGCTGAAATGCAGACGTGCAAGGATGCGGATTTATAATAAGACCAAATAATGTGCAGAATATGCACACAAGTAACAAGTACATGAGTGTTTTTTTTTATTTTTAAATACTACAATTTAATAATTATGTATGAATATCGGTGTGTATGTGAACGTATGCAATGATGTCCTCCAGCAGTGTACACTTAAAATTAATTTGCTGTCAAGTTGCACTCAAAAGGTGCACAAAAAAGAAATAAAAATCTCATCCCTTTTGATCAACAGTAAAGCTTAATTCATTTGCCACTAATCTGTCACTAAGACACATTTAAACCACTTTTTTTTTCGTTTTCATTTTTTACTTGTGTAGCTACTTTGGTCTATATCTACCATTTGTCTACTTTACATGTTTCAGTTTCATTGAGGTTATTGAAAGCTACTGTCTTTTGCTTTAACTTCCCCTTCTGGCGTGTTTAAAAACATCTCGTGTCAAGAAACGTTTGACAGATGCTAATAATCATCAGAACCCGTCAGCTTTTCGTTTTCAATCACTCTCATTATGCCGTGCTCCGAGGCCTACCCTCGCTTCTACAGCTGATGCTCGCGCAGGAAGGAGCCTCCACTCGCGGACGTCTGAGGGCTGGACGTGGCGGAAAAGCTGGCTAGAGGGATGACCTTGATAGTATCCTCTTTCTTGCTGCAGTGTCTCTCAAGTGTGTTGTAGAATTGGGGCCGGTTGCTCCCTTTGTCCAGATCATCTTTGGGCACTGACCTGCCAAGAGTGTGACGCCCATCTGGCTTGGTCCCCCGCGCCCAGCTTTGTTGAAAACCAAAGGAGGGCAGAGTGGCGGCACCGGACGTCTGGAATTGGGTCAGCGCTGGCGGCATCCAGCAGCTGTCAGAATGACCCAGGATCAGACATTCCTGGGTACAGGTCTCCGAGGCTTCGGCGAGAGCCTTCTGCAGGTTGACTTCAATAGCTGTGGATGATGAAATGACAAATGCGAAGGCTCAGTCAAGAGGTGAACACAAGAAGACAAAATAAATCATACTTTCTCTCATTGCCAAAGCACTTGGAGACAATAAAAAATTGGCGCTATCAAAAGGTGACCTGTAAATGTCAGCTTCTGAGAGAAATGAAAGGCAGTGATAAATGTTTAATTCATCTCATAATGAGAAAAACAACACCGGTTCTTTTAATTTAAATGGTATTCCCATGGTTCTGTGTGTTTACCTACAATATGCCCTGAATTCCCAGTAGCTTCATTAAATCTTTTAAAAAAAAGTCTCTGTTTGTGTCTGAGATTGGCTTTTTACATATTAAAGAATTAATGAACTGCTCTAAAACCATTGTTTATTTTAATCCTATTCATCGTGGCGCACCTCTCTTCTGCTGATGTCTCCCACTTAAATCAAGTCAATTAAGATAAATCAAACAGTAATGCAGCGATTCCTTCGCCTACTTGTTAACGCAGCTGACACGTACAGTATTAGGGTAGACAAACGTCCTACAGTAGCTGTGAGCATCAGAATGTGATTCACTCGGAAGAAAGAGAGCAGTAAACTACAGGACTCAAACTTTCTTATCTCATTAAACCTGCTCTGACATCACATGCAAGATGTGCCAAGGAAAAGACCTCAGTATTGAGCCCCAGCCATAAAGCCTGTCAACTCTAATAATTAGAATGTAAAACAGTGCTAGCGGAGGCAGGCGGGAGCCCTACAGCAGCGCATGTATATCTTAACCCGCTAAAAAAAGGGGCTGAACATCACTGGTCCCCCCTCTAAGCTGTCATCTAGAAATTATTTAGCATATTTGCATAAGTAAAGTTGTCATAAATAATTAAAAGTGACTAAGGCTGGTTCCCTTTGCACTATATGCTTAGGTTATTTTTATTTTTACCACCAGGATCCAGTATAGTTTTCCAACAAATATCATGCAGAGGGAACTCGGAAAATATTGAACAGCAGCAATACAGAATACATATTTACACATTTATCTTTCAGTGCACTTAATATATGTGACCAGTTCATGCATTTCCTGGGAATTGAACCTATGAACTTGCTGTGTCTGGCTAGCAACATTATTTACTGTTTGAGCCAACGATATTTTTTCCAGGATTTGGTTCATCATTAATGTTAGATAATTACGCATAAATGCTAAATAAAACCGGGTAAAGCTGTTATAAATAGTATTAATCATCAAAGAACCATAAAACAACTATCTGTGATTCTTGGAACCATAGGCTGCATAATATTGCAATATTTTTAATGAAAACTCATGGATTTGTTAGTGCCTGAAATGTTGACAGTTCCAAGAAGGCAAACCTGTTGACATGTCTGGAGAAGTAAAATGATTACGTATTTGACTGGAATTGCAGGATTTGAGCCACAGTAATGCTAATAAACATAAACATCTGTCAATTAATCCAAGAAACGTTAATTACAAATAAACCGTATTCAGTGTTGAAGAAACACCAATAAAAACAGTTTAACAGTTTACCTCCTCCCGTTGGAAAATAACATCTGGAATGCCACTACAAGTCAGACAACCCCAACCTCAATGGGAAGGTTCATTTGCTGCAACAAACGATTATTTTGATAATCAATTAATCTAACGATTATTAGAACGATTAATCGACTAATCGTCGATTATTTTTGCCGGCTAAGTTAAGTTTGGAACGATTATTCAGCTTTTTCAATTAGTTAAAACATTGAGTAATGCATATTCTAACTATAATATAAAAAAAGAAAATCAGTTCAGCTTGAAACAGTTGTTTTAATGAATTTAGGGCCAATTAAACAGGTCATTCTCTTTAAGTTTTCAGATATCAGTCCAACTCAAATCGCACACATGCTCTCTAAGCATTGTTTAATAGGCCCACTGCTTTTCTTAGAACTGACACAAAAATGGTAAAATATTAATCTGCAAATCATTATTATAAATATAAAATTATTACAATATTTTTTTTCATGACAATTGAGCTGACCGAGACACTCTTACTAGCCTTTTAATTTACAGAATGAATAAAATGATATTCTTCCTAACATCTCCTTTTGCAAGTCTTCATGATTATGGAACAAAACACAGGCGAGTGATAAGACTATAATACCTAATAGTTTTACAATGATAAAAACAGCCCTGACTCTTAAGCTCGATCAAGCTTTATTATATGCAAAATAAGTCATCACATTGCTGCAATTATACTATTATTGATTATATTATTATTACTAGTATTAGTAGTATTGCCTTATCTAATAAAGAGATTTACGTTGCCACTAGTTAGTTAGCTCCAGCTGGAGAACACTCAATTCTCAAATGGGAGGTTTCCCAATCATTGCTAGTTCGGATTCGTTTGCACGCCGTCATAATTTGCGCTGTTTTTTTTTCTTTTACCGCAGTAGCATTTGTAAAGGGCTGCATTACACTATAGCGCCATAGCGATCAAATTAGATATTGCACGCCCTTACATTAGGACAAGTGTGATCAAACGACTACTTCAACGATATTTGTCGACAATGTCGACTAATCGTTTCAGCCCTAATGAGCATACAGAGCTGGTTTATGGGTAATGTAAAAGTATGTATTCTGCTGCATGTATGAACATTTAATATGTAATATAACAATATTTTGTGTATAAATAAATACCTGTTTTACTTGTTCAATAACTAATAGATAGACATGAATCTAGAGCTAAAGTCTTGAATAATGTACCACTATATTTAACATTCCGTTGTATAAAAGTTCACTTTAATAGCGTACTGATTATGGGACAGTCGGAACTTTAATTTACGATTTTTCCATAATTGGAAATATTGGCAGCTTACTTGGTTTTGGAACAGAGCTGCAATATTGTATTTGGCATGTCGGTTTGTTTTAGTAACAGGGAACTGGACAGAATAGCACAAATATAGAAAGCTAGAAACAGAAGGAAAGTAGTGAGAGAGATGGTGTATACTCTGCTATAGTCTGCCTCAGAGCATCAGTGCATAAATCAGTGGAGCGGTAAACGTGTCACCTTTCAGAGGGTCACTAACTTCATTAAGGAAAAATGATGCCGCTCACTCATTCTCTGAGCAAGCAGAATGAGTCCTGGCCAGGTCTCTCTCGGAGGCTGCTGTAAATCACCCCAGAGCTGCTTTGGAAATTGGAGGTGTCTTTCAGAGCCATTGTTCTTTTGAGGGCTGAGCGCATCACGCCACGGTGGACAGATACTTGCGCTGGCAGACACATGTAGCGGCCCTTGCACCTTTAGTGCATTTGCCCAGCAGGTCTGTATGTGCGTGCATGTGAAGTCAATCAGCACAAGCAGAGGAGAGTGTGCGCGCAATTACATTATGTGTAAAGGTGTTTTGAAGCCACGCTGCGCGTCTTTCCAACGTGCAGAGGCACAGCACGAGCTGTCAGCGGCGCTATGTCAACAGCCAGGAGAGCTACTATTTTTCGCATGTGATATTTCACATTAAACAGCTCCACAAATGTAGTCCATATCAGTTTCTCCTCCACAGGGACTAGTACTGCTTGACTGATGTGGGTGACAGCGCTGAATGCTTTCGTCAGCCGGAGGCAGCGGCTCACTCTGATGCTGTTTAAGTGCTTTTTGTATTCAGGGGGTATCACTACTCTCCCGTCGAGCTTTTAAAAAAGAATCAGCCCCCATGTGCTCCGGTCTCCGCATATATAAATGCTTGTCGGAAAACCTTGCGTTTGGGGGTAAGAGAGCATTTTGATTTCCTCCACAAAGATCTCCGGCAGATGATTGGATGAAGTTGAATGCTGTGTGAGGTAAATTATATTTACATTATCGCAAAACGTTCCACTTAAAAATGCCAAGCCTATTTACTTGGAGAGTAATAGGGCTTCTAATAACGGTTCACATTCAAAGCAAATTGTTTGTTGATTGAAACATTCGCGAAATGGCCACTGGTTATTGATCGATGTCCCGGGCTGATTCACACTTGTAATTAGAGCGGTGCGGGTGCTTGAAGAGGTTTTCAATCTACCCCTGCAAACATTGTCTAACGCTGTCATCAGAGATTGGTAATCAGATTGCTCCCGTATGATGAACATCAAAAAAGGCCTCATCTATCCTGAATTTATTTTTCCCAACTAAAACGAAAGAAAAAAAAGACTGAAAATTAATTGTTATGGAGTTTGTTACATTTGACATCTCACCCATTTACTCAGAGATACCAGGTTGTAAAACAATGCTGTTGTGGAAAGTAAAAACAACAACAGTTAACATACAATTAACAGACATGTTGCTGGGGTATAGTTACGTTTATGCAAAGGAACTGAAAGCACACTATATGACAGTATGGGTCACTCCTAGACAGGAAGTGCGAAGAAACAGTGTTCATTGACATGCTGAAGTAAGACAATAAGCACGAATGACAATTTCTGACAGGGCTGTTAAGCAAGGCAGCGCGACCTGAATATATCTTGATGGGATTTACATCAAGGATGCCACAGAGATGATTACTCAAGTCATTATGTTAGCATGTGCAAACCCATTACTTCCAATTAGAGGGCTAATTGCATAAATACAGAACATCATCTCTCCCTGCTCTCTCTCTCTCTCTCTATCTCTCTCTATCTCTCTATCCTGTCTAAACATTATCTGGTTGACTGTAGAGCTTAAAGTGTAAATTGCAGGTTACTTTTTTCACAAAGATAATGCAATGTTCTTACTAAACTTAAAAAAAAGAACCACCCACAATTGTTTTTATTTTTATTTTTTTTTAATACCTTATAAAAAGAAAAAGAAATCGCACACCTGCAATTGGTAGGTGCGTAGAAAAAACGACCAAAAAAATCAGTCGAAAATGTGCCAAAGAGGAGATCTCGCACACTATCAAGTGTGCGGGATCTTCTCTTCGGCAAGTTTGTGATATGCAAGTTTTGATAGTGTGCGGGATCTTCTCTTTGGCACATTTTTTTTTAATACCAAAATGTGATGGTAAACCTGCAATTTACACTTTAAGAAAACCAGGCTCTAGTTTTATCACATGACAGAAATCAGCCCCGATTTTTTATTTTTTTTTAATTTTTTTTATTAAATACACAATTATTTATATAACTTATTTCAAAAGTGTAATACAGGATTCAGTGTAACATTGCTTTTAGTGTCTGTATGTTTATAATTTTTGAACAGCACAAATAAGTTTTCATGGCAAAGGTTTAAGGATTGTGCTTTTTTCATTTTTTTTCTCCAAAAATGCAAATGATCAAGTAATGAGTCTTCATGAAGTTCATTGAGTCAAAACATACCCACCGAGGGGGTAGACTATGGCATATTTGATCAAAGTTTAGTATTCTTTCAGCCATGTATGCAAATTTTACATGTATTTAATTGGTGCACTTGATATGAGCACAGTTATAACCCTTGGGGACAAGAGAAGAACACGACAAGAGAGAATATGCATACTATTATTACAGTTTAATCCCCTGACAACCAGACAACCAAAAGAGCTGGACTTTCTTGACCCATCCCAAAAAATAAAATAAAAAATTAAACAGTTTTCAGTGGGATCCAAAATTCGGAGAACACCAGTGAAACTACAGCTATTAAACATTGCTTTTGTTTAATTTAGGTTATTTTTCATCACATGTTAGTTCATAATACATACATTAGTGAAATAATAACTAGATAACTAAAATAAATTAGCTAATTCATTTAAGAGGGTTTTGAACAAGATGTTTGTTGGAAACCAAAACTACTGCTAGAGAAAACACATTTGCATGATTGAAATGAGATCAATAAGCATCTCACGCCTCAGCAACAACCAACTCGCCACCAGTGAAGGATAAAATGTGGTCAGCGTCACAAATACACTTATTTGATTACTGGACTAGAATTAGTGAACTTTAAATTAGATCTTGAATTCTAAATTGTCAATGTGTACTCAGTCTCTGTATATGTGTGTAATACAGATTAAACAAACTTCAAACAAATCCCATGCTGTCAAACAAAATGAAATTTGAAGGATAATAGACTTTGTAATTACATGGACTTTATCATTTTATTACACACCCACTCTGACTCCACATCTAGATTGGCAAATGGATGGTCATTAATAATAATGGAGCTATTTAACCCCATGGGTGTTTTACAAGGGGAAAGATGCCGTTTTTCAGTCAAGGGTTGGACACAACCATCAGGTGAAATAAGAGGCCCACTTTTCATTCTCATGAATCAGGGAAAGGCCACTTACTCCAGGCTAGATGCATTTCATCACCAGCTCCACTCCAGTACCACTCTCGTATTTCATCGCTGCTTATGAGTGATTTACACTTTTACTTTTGCAGAGGAGATCCGTATGATTTCATGCTGCTCTTTGCTATTATATATTCATGAAGTCCCAAATGTACAAATGTACAGTGGGATGTAAAGTGTGACATGCATCGCAAAAATAAATTACAACTTGAGGCCAGGGGCATGCAACACTCCAGCAACTGCAATATGTTAAGGAAATTCTGGGCTCCGTGGAGCCATACAACATATTTTCCATATGGAGTTTTTCAGCATCTTTGAGTCCTGCTTTCTGGATTAATATTAATGATAATAATTTAATAAATTTCGCCAAGAAATTAAATTAAATTGGTAGCCAATGCACAATCATGAAAATATATAACTCAACATTTCATGGAACTTATGTTGACTGCTAATCTGTTAAGAATTGCATAATAATTTAATATTATTAAATTTAATCAAAAAGTAATATACACACAAACCACATACACACATATACAGTATATATATATATATATGGATTTGAACAAACTGCTATTTTGCAAGTTCTCCCACAATTTCTATTTACTTGACTGCTACTGTTTTGAAATCTTCTTGATTGTGGGGACATTTTTTTTCTGCAAATAGTTGTATGTATGATTTAATTTTGCTAATTAATTATTATGTAATTAGTTTGACTGAAATTGATAAAATATCACACTCACACTTTGGGGATCAGGCTACACATTCACTATATTACTAGTTTTCTCTCCGTAAACCCCTAATTAAAGCTTATTGATAGTAAGTAGTAGTTTTTTAGTGTTTTTTTTTTTTTTTTTTTTTTTTTTTTTAGGTATGGGGTAGAGTTAAGGGAATATAATATGTTCATGCAGAAAAGGCCTTATGTGCTTCATAAGTACTAATAAATAGCAAATATGATAGTAATATGCATGTTAATAAGAAACTAGTAAATATATGAACCTAATCTAAATTGTTACCCTAACTTGTTATTCAGTAATTACTGAATTGATTAAAGTCTGAATAGATAAAAATAGAGAGTTGAGGAATTCTATATTTAATGAAATTACTGATTGACAAACAGCATGACAGTTTCATCTGGAAGTTATAATTCACTAGTGCACAGCTGAGTTGCTCTAGGGTCCAGCAGAAAAGTTTTTTTTTTTTTTTTTTTTTTTTGAATAATGGCCCCCTGAATACATAAAGTACACATCCCACCATCTGTTAGTCGGCAGTAAAAAACAAAACTTCAGGGCTCCATGTGCAGTTTCCTGTATTTGAATAAAAATCTGGCACAGAAGATTTCTCCTCATGAAAAAGAGCATCTTACAAAGGGAAGCATCCGCTTTATGCTTGGCAAATGTTCAGGCTTGTATCTTCTCAATTCGCTAGTTGTTTATAATCTTTCACACCTGCACAACAGACATCGCTTACAGCACGAGCATATTCACAGTGAGAGTGCTGTCATACAGATACATTAATCACAACAGCAGTGACCTGTCTTTGTTACCGAGGACACTTAAAAGTATTTATCTTTTTAATTACACAATTATTATGTTTGCTTATACATTGCATTCATAAAAATTGTTTGTGAAAGTATTAAGGCTTATACGTTTTTGCTAAATAGTCTGAAATGATTTAATATATTTAAATTTTTAAAACCGAATCTAATTGCCTCAATCCTTATGAAATGAAAACCTCTGTGGCACTATGAAGATGTGATATATTTCACAATCTGTCTAGTAAAAAATATGTCTGTCCTCTCAAAAGGGTGGAGTCGACTGACGGCATCTCAAAAGATTTTTAATTAAGGTGTATATTTCTTAGTGCAGCTATAAAAAACTAAATGTCCTTTCATTAATAGCAGTCAGAATCATTAAATAACTTCTTGTGCAAAAAACATTTCAGCATGCATAAATGTGTCCCTATCATTCTAATGTTGATAAATTATGATTATTCGAACGAAAGCACACTCATTAAGCATAAAGCCAAGTCAAAAAATTAGTAGACACACTGAAAAGTTCTTATATAGGGCTGAGACAAAAATAAAAAATAAAAAAAATCTTTTTATTGTTGTCAAATGTTAGTCGAATGTTAATGTGATGAATTACACCTGTGGTGAGTCTGCAATAGGACACCTGTGTGAACTTTAGCCGAACCGACTTCATAGACCCGTTAAAAATCATCTTGGGACCACTTAGTTTAACGTATAGGTAAAATAAACTTTTTTTTTTTTTTCACAAAACCCAATGGTTTATATTTATCTAAGGAATGTTAGTGTGGAATAGTAATACAGCAATAGTTCATCCAAAAAATGAAGGTAACTACAGTTGAATATCATAACATTTAATATCTATGAGAACAACATTCGGTTGAGTAAATTATCATTTTAAAGTGCATCTTTTTAAGTGTCAAAATACCACCAGTCATAAAGATATCATTCAAGTACCATTGAAAAGTAACATATCATAGTATCGTTCAAAAGTTTGTTTGTTTTTTTGGTAAGAAATTAATACTTGAATACTTTATTGAATATATTTATATTTAATTATAATAATTATTCAATTTTGGTTTATACAAAAACATTAAGCAGCATACAACATAATTCAACGTTCAACATAATAATGATAATCAGAAATGTTTCTTGAGCAGCAAAATCAACATATTAGAACGATTTCAGGAGGATCATGTGACAGTGAAGACTGGAGTAATGATGCTGAAAATTCAGCTTTGCCATCACAGGAATACATTTAATTTTAAAATATATCACCATAGAAACAAATAAATTAAATAAATTCAGCCTTGGTGAGCAAGAGACTTCTTTCAAAATTTTACAGACCCCAAACTTATACACTATCAAACTTCAAGTCTACTCCCTCTCTTCTTTATTCACATACGCCTCTCCATCTCACCTCACTCTCTTCTCTAGCCATGCTGTGTTTGACCCAATGCAACTGAAAGTAATTGCGGGCAGAAAACAACATTTAATGATTACTTCATCCCCGAGTCCTGAGGAGAGGGAAGTCACAGGCAGGTAATTTCAACAAAAGAGGGAGACCTTTTTTTTTCTCCTGACACACCATTTTCAGACAACAAAGAATATTATTGACTTGCTGAGATTAAAACAGCAAAACAAATAACACAACAAAATCAGGGACAAAGTGACCACAGAAAGAGGTTGTCCCCTGAACACGGCGGGTCAAACTCCCTCCACTGTCTTTTCTTTTGTTAGCGTTGATTAAAAACAAGCAGGGGATAACATTTCCCATTTGGTGTCTGATCTGTAAATAACAATACGTAAATGTTCATGCTGCCACTCACACACTCGAAGAACAAGACGCTGGTGTCCTATCTTTCCAAACATCCCTCTATCCATGTGTTTAAAGTTGGGAATGCGAGGTAAAGGAAATTGAAGGTTTTTTTTTTTTTTTTTTTTGAGGGGACAAGATTGGCTACGCTCTACTCCTCTATAGCTACTTGACATTTCCCCCCCTCTCCTGTGGCTGTGATGGTCTTGATTGTCTGGTGTTCATTATGTCTGGTGTGGTTCTACCTCTCTTCTCCTCTCGTGTTCAGACCTCTCCTCCATTAGGAAGACAAGAGGAGGGGGTGTTAGCATCAACACAATCAGCACTGCCCAAACACACAGCATGGGCTGAATAGAAGAGAGGCACAAACACCATAACAATCAGCAATCAGCACTGATCATGATAATAACATAGAGAGTGCTACACGATCCATGCTGCGCTCTCCCTCCCTGCCAGGAGGACTTACTGTGTACATGGGCTAGTGTGTGAATAGACACAATAAATTAAACCAATATTTGAAATGTAAAAAACACAAATCCCCCAAAATAAATGGTGAAAGTTTCATTGATGACTGTTTATGTATTTTAACACCCTATGATAAACTAGATTGAGGTTAAAATAAATCAACCAACCAACCAACCAACCTCAAAAAAGAAAACAAAAGAAAAAGCCACCCCTTATCATCATAAATGCTTCTTAAGAAATATGTTGAAATGTTGAAGTAGTAGTTAAAATGTCACTTTCACAATGAAACGGACCAGTCCGTAACGGTGTGCGGGGCGAAGCGGCGAAAGATACACACACAGTAAAAGGAGGACTGGGAAGTACACAACGAAGCAAGCCGACTCTAAACAAGAAAACGAAGTTACCCAAGCGACTCAAATAAAAGACAAAAGTCGCCAATATGTATTTGGCAACGCTGGCAAAAATGACAAACTTTTTTTACGCCTACTGTGGGCATACGTACCTTCGCTTTGGGCCCCCAATTTGCTAAATCCGCCACTGCTATTTATGGTAAATGGCCCTGTGACTAGTTAATTGTGTGGAGTGACTTTAGTTTTTAAAAACGTAAAAATGCCATATCAATAGTTAAGCCATTTGTATGCAATTTCTTATAGGACCTGTCAAAAGTTTGGAAACATTAAAATCTTAATGTTTATAATAAGATGTCCCTTTTGCTCACCAAGTCTGCATTTATTTAATCAAAAATAAAATAAATTAATAAAATACAAGTTTGTTGCTCTTTGTGTTAGTGTTAGTATTGTTAGACGTAGCTAAATTCTTCTGTACAACAGTAATATATTTCTGGCACAACTTCAAGTTAAACCAAACTTTTATTTTGACGGGTTGCCATGATGACACTCTGAGATTCTGTGTGTATGATGATATGATAGTTTTTTGTTTTTTTTTCCTCAAATGAAATGGTAAAATGCTCATGAAGACTCTCAGAGTGGCTCTAGAGATAAAGTTCATGCATTTATGTCCTCATATAGTGAGGTGGCAGAGGCTGAAAACACAGCGAGCGTCTTTACCTGGTAAATGAAACCAGCACATCGGCACCATTCGTTTTTCACAGAGCTATGCAGAACATGTAAGATTCATATTTAAATAGTATTTTTGGGGTGTAATATAACGATTCAATTTAAGAGTAACTGGCCTGCTTTTTATTTGGATTCTGAAATTCTGTCCGCGTTTTCCGCATAGCAGTAATCATAGGGCCCTATTTGCGGTAGGTTGATCCAGAAACCCTGAGTTTCCCTGAAACCATTCAACTCCCCCAGCTCCACCTGCCTAGATCTGCTACTGGATTTACATATGTCTATTTATCCAGCAGCAACAGCATATATCACATGCTCACTGCAGTGTGTCTATTACCAATAGCAAGTCCACAGTAACAGCAGCAATAATCAACAACAATGTAGCAGATCTAGTCCGGCAAGAGCAAATACATTAACGCTGCTATAAAGAGCATAAACACATAATGCGCTTCAAGAATTTATCTTATTTATGGCAAGATAAAACAGTCCAGTATGTACCTCCACTCCGGACAAAAGCAAAGTAAAAGGCCGAATTTACATATGTGCAGAAATCTCAAAGTGATGTGAAATGTTTAATGGGCAACACTTTTTGAAATGTAAAAGGAAGGAAACAATTTCTTTGGGGTAAAATATCTGCCTTGTATATAGAGCTTGTGCTCTTATGAAGAGATAACAAAGATGGATGAAGCAATATGTGTGAGAGATTACAGAAAGCTTTGGAGGTAAGGGCACAGACAGAGCCATGCACTGCCTACTCGAAAACTCAGGCCCCATTCATATCAGTTTGTAAAGCTGGGATGTTCTCCATGGTGACTGATACTCGGTTACCATTGGTAGTCCTCAACATACGTTTTTAAGGCTTGCCAAGAAAATCTGCAGATAGGCCTTAAGCTATTGGGTATTCTGTTAGGGCTATTTTTGATGTGTTTACTACAATGCAATGGTTCTGTAGGGAAATATGATATCAAATATGAGGAAAATAACAAAAGACCCAAAACTGGTTTAGATGTCAACTTCTTGCCTATTGTTTTTGTGCAGATGTATGGCCTGAACCGCTTTCATACTGCAGCCATAGTAGCATCGTGTACAGGAACACCGGTGGGCTTTTTTTTTTAAACACACAATAGTGCATACCTTTAAATAAAGTCCTTTGGGATGGGATGAAATAAACTATGCCTCTGGATCTGCAATATATCTGCTAGTCACTTGTGATTTGTTCTTTTCCCCTCAGCAATATATTTTGGTAACTGCCTCTATGGTCAGGCAGATAGTGAGTACATGGCATCAAAGGTGGACTATCTTTCAAGCCTTTACTGGCAGGACAGAAGGCTAGCTGCCACGCTCACTCCATTGTCTCGCAAAATAAATGTACCTGCAAAAGATGGAATCAGTAACAATGGCGATCCGGAGAAGTGGGGGTGGTTAATTGGCTGTTAGGAATATTTAATAAACAACCTTCAGGGTCTCTTTGTCTCTTTGTGATATATGCCTCAGAGTGATGTGCTTTCTATTCGACATCTGATTCAAAGAAGGTCCACGTCCAATTCTCTGAAAAAGAGCTAAGAATAACCTGAATGCTGTGAGGGTGTCTGCTTGAGATGGTTTGTACATTTCCCAACATGGAGGAGATGTTGCCTACGTTATTAGGCATACGGTTTCATAACATTGATGGATTTGTGAATTATTTGCCATCGCTGCTGTAAGAAACGGAGAGCTGATGTTTTTACTTTGTGACAGTAGTCTGCTATTTATTAAAGATGGCCTGGGATACCTCAGGGGGTATGATTTCAAAAAATCACATTTTCAAAAATGTGCTGTTTTTCATGCTTAAGCTGCTGTAAAATGTTAACATTTTTGCTCTCTCGTTCTATGCAAAAGAAAAGAAAATGGTTTGTCTCACTTTCTTGTAAACAGAATAGCACGCCCATCCCTGCTCTTGACCCAACACTCCTTTAAGTCTTTACGCCTGCCTCTGCTCCACATGGAATATAAAGTCTTTAAGAGGACCATATAAAGGCATCAAGGGGACACGCCATCAGTTTTGGAATATGTGAATATGTTGTGCCTTCATTACCTCCATTGTTTTTTTTTTGTTTTTTTTTCGTAGTCCATGTTTAAGTCAATAAGGGTCAATTGGCCTGGCAAACTTTCGTAACTTTGAATAATTTCAGAGTACTTTTTAAATTCATACAATTTACAAACATTTTGTAAACTTCAGGTTTGATAGTTAAACATGCATGTTAATGAATTCTTATCATTCGTAAATAGGGCGCATGGGCACACACATTCAAAATTAGCATAATCCCGCCCGTGAATGTGACTATGCACATTTTGTTAATGCGGTGGGATCTTCTGGACTTCTCTTTTTTTTTGTTTTAGCTCCAGTATATTACATAAATGAAAAGAGATTATTTGGCCAAATGCCCAAAATTAGTCAATTCTTGCAGACATGCTACTGGTGCTCAGAATAATAATACTAATAAAAAGGAGAAGAAAAGACTGGCTGTTTTTAATCCTTTTTATTTATCAATTAAATTTCAATGAATGAAAAGAATGTTATATATAATTGGGTAACTACTTTTGAAAGAATACATTTTATGGTAAATGGTGTTCAATTTGCAGTGTCATCAGTTGATTGGATGAAAATGATTGGATGTTTTGCACAACCTTGAGAGCTTTCATGAATCTGAAAATGATGTTAGAAGGTTTTTTTTTGTTTTGTTTTCCCCAAACGATTAACACAATGCTTGTGTTTCATGAATGTGGCCTAAAGATAAAATGAAGGAAGATCTTAAAGGCTGTGTTCTCAGGTCTCTGTTACGTAGGGCTGGGGTAAACGATTATTAACTAAACGATGAGTTGGGCGATTATTTTATCGATTAGTCGACTAATCTAATGACTAATTGGATGACTAATATAAAGAATATTTTTTCTGCTGATCAATTAATAAAAAAACAATGTATCTCAAATAAATACTAGCATACTGAATCAAGATATAAGCTGGCTAACGTTAGTCTAATGTTATGTATTTGAACACCATCATTATAACTCTACAACCCCCAAAACTGTGTTATTAAATTTTTTTTACAAACACTTTTATCATAAAGAATGTTTAAATATTAATATCAGCTGAGGAGGGAAACGGAGGCGGAGTTAGTGGTGCGATCGGAGGCTGCTACTGCTGAAGAATGAATCGGGAGAGGTTTGTGCACCTACTGATCAGAGCGCGTGCTGACACGGAGTAAAGCCTTGTTTATACTCGACACCGTCCGCAGGAGCGCGAATGTGCGCACGGCAAAAATGACGCGTTGGGTGCGCAAGACCAGGAAGACTGTGGCTGGCTGTGTATGCCTTTTTTTGTAACGGGAACGACTTCAAGCCGAATCTGCCCGAGCTTGTACGTCTCACCACACCGGCACCCAGTTTGCGCGTCTAAATTGCAAAGTTTTTTTTTTTCTTAAGGGTTTGTTTAGTGTGATTCATTTAATGGATAGCACATTCACTTCTAGTTGTCTTCGTCCTCTATTCTGCAATGTTTCGGTCTCCCACGTGTGTGTGGCAAGCTGTACCGCCGGGAACATGCAAAAAATAAATAAATAAAGAAGCGTCGACGCAAAAATATGATGTCGGCGCAATTTTGACGTCGAAGCATCGACGTCATCGACGCGCCGCTACAGCACTACTGTTACGATTTAGATTTTGGTAAAATGTTTTTCTTTTCCCATGTTTACCATTTAAAGTTTAATGGCTGGTCTCACTGTGATAACTTATTTAAACAACATATATAAACATATACGTCATTAAACAACATACATGTTTCACAATTTTCAAAGATATGCTATGTAAGTAAAATAAAATGCCACTGTACTGTAAAATATTAACAATTTATAATTAATAACAATGAATCTGACTTGTGCATATAAATATGAATATATTATGAACAAGTATGAATCAAAATTTAATTGCATTTAAACAATTTAAAAGTGTATCCACTAATAACCTATTAAGCATTATGACTTATAAATGTAAGTTGTTATACTGTAAAGCGCCACCAAACATTAATGTTTCATAACATCACAGCCTTGTTCAATTACAATGCACAAGAAAGCACTATCTTATATAACAGCTGATGTGTTGTGATGAATGTGCTCTATATATGGCTTCATATGAATATATATTTAGAGTGTCCATACAGTAGACAGTTCCATGTTTTCCCTCCACTCTTCCCCTACATTACCTGTCAAACGCCTGTCACCGGCACTTTGGCAAGGCCCAGAATATAGAAGAGATGTGTGTGTTAGACCAGCATGGCATTCCTCACAAGTAATCACACATTGTGCAACAAGTATATTATGATCCATATCTCTAAAATATGCCATTAAATCTTCACAAAGTAACATATTTATTTACCAATACTGCAACACTCTCACATATAAATGCATCCTCAAAGCATTAGATCTCAAATAAATATGTGTACATGAGTATTTACATCTAACTAAATTACGATAATGATTATTAAAAATGGGAAGGATGTGATTTGGTAAACAGGAAGATCATGTTTCCTAAAAAAATATCAACTCTTTAACTAAATCATGTACAGACTCAAAGCTGCCAGGCTTTAAGAGCAGGGAAGATGTTTGATGTTATCGGTTTGTTGTTTGGGTCCGAGGCAATAGGGGAAATGAAGAAAAAAAAATGCAATTAGATGTGATGCATGAGCTCTCAGTTTTTGCTGTTTTCTCAAAAGCCATTTCACATGCTTGTGCACATAAAAAACACAATTATTCCTCTTAAGTTTCTCAGCAGCCTTCTTTGTTTATTTGGAGGATTAACTGAATCGCAGGACAAATGTTAGAACACTTTGACATCGCTTTTAACATTTACCATAATGCCTGTGGTGGTGGAAAGAATTTCATGCGCTTTGAAAGGCTAAACCATGAAACATAAATACAGTTGGTTGATCAATACACAACTCAAAAGAGCTGGATATACACATGGGTCTGAAACTCAAAGGAAGCAGACACACCACAGTTCTGGAAAAAAGACACCAAGTCACGATGAAGGCAGCTCAGAAGGACAAGACTTCCAGAGAGTGTAAGGAATAGAAAGTAGCCACAGGGCTGTGTTCAATAGACAGCCCGGAACCTATTGACCTTATTGCCTTGAGTTTTTTTGTGTCTTGCCTGAGGCAACTGCTATCAAACATTAACACCATACTGGATTGTTCCTCCATCCAGCCTTAGATAAGCCCTGGTCAATTGTCCTGCAGTGCCAGATGACTCTAAAGGAAGCGGAAGGGGGTGTCATGAGGTTCTAGGTATTTTCTTTCCCCCAGATAACCCTTTGTCACATTTTATGGCTGGCATCTCTTACAGCTGTAATGTCAGGACCCATTAGCGTGTCTCGGAGATGGCGTGGAAAGACAGAAACTCCATACTCCAAATGTCATATGCTTTGGTCATCATGTTGTGAAGTCAGGGATGAGGCTTAGCGTCGCCGCTTGTCATCAAAGCCCATTTGGTGGATTCAGCATCTTGCTCTCCATCTATACCGAAACCGATACCATATGTATGATAATGATGTTTCCCCGTGAACACTAAGACAAGGTGGCCTATACAATAGTTCTCAAGGAGCAGGCTTTAAGGCAATTCAGGTCGGACGGCAGCCTTTAGAGTATTTTCATTATTACGTGGGATTTGTGTTTCTGGTTTGAGGACAGAGAGCACAGGCTTTAATTTGGAGCTAAGATTAGTTGCCATTGGTCAGCGTGAGAGTTCACAGCACATCACAAACCATAATATTCCAAGGTGATCCCTTCATAATTTCTCACATTCTTTATCCGTGCTCTCCACTCTAATATTTCATAATTAGGTGAACCCATCAGGTAGACAATTTCATTTTCAATTAAAACTCTTCGCCCCTCGTGACCTTGAGCGTTACGGGAACGCTGCATATAGACCGGTGCTTAGTATGGACCGGTTCAGGCACCATTTAAAAATACTTTTTAATTTAGGTTGAACCCCTCAACATCTAATCAGAATGCTTGTTCACCTTCACGGAGACTAGGAGTTAAATTAAGGTGGACAGAGTAGTATGTTGACATGATTTCTGAAAAAATGTTAACATGACCTGGCTTCGAGCTGTGTGGATGGACTTGGCAGTTAGAATTCCGCCACATATTGTAAATCATAGCCTGAAAAGAGCTCTACATAAACCTTATGTGCTGTGTGTGCAGCCTACAGAATGTACAGGTCTATACATAAACGTATTGTAGTCTGCAAATTACGTTTATAAGTAGTTTTTCGATGAATAAAAATAATCAAATATCTAATTTGTACTTAATTTGTTTATTTTTTCTCTTCATCAATTTAATTTACGAGTTAATTTAAGGGCAGTGGTCTATAGTGCACATTATATCGGGTTCAAATGGTGAAAAATACCACATGGTGAAGTGTGGAGCAAACTCGCCCCGTACAGTCTTGCCATTGTAGCCTATAGCATGGTTTAGACGTGAATAATATTTTGCATAATGCCACAAACAGATAATATATAACTGGTGCGCAATCAAAGAATCCATGAACTCAATGTGGTGCCAATCAGCTGAATGTTTATTCAGCAAGCTCCTGCTTTTCATTTGGAAATCAGCAGAGATGTTGCAGTGAATCATCAGTCAATTGCTCTGAGCTGATAGAAAAAGTTGATTTCTGATGATTCCCACTCACCCTACTTGTGTCGAATACGCTGTCAGGGATTGCTGGAGCCACATCCAAAAATAGCCTATTATGGGCACTAAAACAGTCAGCCTTCATGGGCCAACAAACTATGAAAACCTGAGCTCTGTACATCAACAGAGAAATGCAAAACTATACAGAGAAAATAGCCAGGTAATTAAAAAAAAAAATACTTTAGTTACTGTTAATTAAAGTCACATATTTAATATCTAAAAAATATATTAGAATGTTGTTTTACAAACTATTTTTTTATTTACTGTATTATGACTAGATTAGGATTACATTAATTAAATTAAATTAAATAAAAAAAGGCTAAATTAATCATTTTCAAAGTTCGATTAGGTAGAAATATCTCCTTAAAGTGTACAATTTTAGTTTTATTTTTAGTGATGACAATATGATCTTATTTTTTAAATTTAAATGAGTGAAAACTAATTCCATCATTTACAGATTCCATGTTGATTTCATGAAGAAATGAAAACAGAATTGCAACATATGACTAATCTCTAGTCTCTTCTACAGCAATTGTATCACACAGAAAGAACAAATGACAAAATAGGACTATCTAACTGAAGTAATTGACTATCTGAAAATCCTTACCTTACCACCTTCAATCAATACAACACTCATAGATAAGAGTTTTCATTTTCTATTCCCCAGCTCAGCAATAACATGAAATGAAGTGGTTGCAAACAGATAGTGACATTAATTTTGCACAACCCTTTTCTGTGGTCACAACGTCCATCTAGACATGGTCTAGCATATTCCATAGCGAGCATTAAATTATCGTAATTCGTTTTTATTGTACACAAGAATTACGTAATCAAATATGTTTGCCATTAAGAGCACAGCTCTCCTCTGCAGCGGTTTTAAAATGGGGAGCTGTATACATGCTACCAAGATGAATTCATTGAGTTTGACATTTTTACTCCTTCCTGCCTATTTCCCCTTTCCTCCGCTGCATCATCCGAGTCTTAAACCTGCTACGGCTGGTTCATGACCAGAATAATGGACTGAAATCACTAGCTGAAAGCACAAATGATCATTTCTGTGGAAATGTGTTAATGTGAATTCATGTGAAATATAGCAGTGCAAAGTCATAATAGACATTTTGCACCCTAGAAATGTCAAGAACAAAGACGACAAGAATGACAAAACATGGATTCTCAGTGGAGGTGCACAATATTGAATATTCTTTCCAGTTTTTTTATTTTTTTTATTGGATATGCCTCATCTTAGACTGTCTGGAAATGAACTCTGGGTAACTAGCACGGAAATGCCAAACAGTGTAGATAGAATGAAAGAGAGAGAGAGAGAGAGAGAGAGAGAGAGAGAGAGAGAGAGGGAGAGGAAGGAAGGAAGGAAGGAAGGAAGGGTTCCCCTATTTAAGATTGAACCTTAACTCTTGAACCTTGTCTTGTTTCAGTTCTTTATTCAGATGGAGTCAGAATTGTTCATCCCCACACGGTTCTGCTTGACTTGTGTAGGTTGACTAAAGCCTATCCATCTCTCTGGCAAGCTGCAAACTAATTTACTAATTTGCTTGTGGCTGACCTGGGTCATTTTTATTTATGATCCATTAGCGAAATATATTCAGACATCAAACCCCACATTAAGGGAATGATGGAGAATTACATAGCCAAGTAGTGGAGAAAGCCCAAACGTTTGAAGGAGGAAGGCATGTTGACAGGCACCCTTTGAAGTTAAAAGCACAGACAGAGTGATTTGAAACAGGGCCGGTTGGCAGGAGTGCACGGGGAGAGGAGCTCGTAGGTCTCATTTATAAACTGGACTGCGTTTCATACAAGGCACAGTAAAGTAGGACAATTACCATTTATAGTGGTTGCACGCCCTTTGCAGTTTTTTTTTCTCTTGCCTTTTTATATGAAAAATACTATACATTTTGCTATTGCCTAACATATTGAGTGAGGGGACACCGGTGAGCTGGTGTTTGGGCTATTGAACTTTTGTAAATGGGCGCAGATTGCTCCAATGCTTCAAGTGTCAGCTCCTTATAAGATGAGAGCAAAGTAAAGTAAAGTCATTAAAAAGCGCTCCAACAAGAGTTTCATCTTCATTTATATCGAATGCTGCAGTTGATGTTTTAAGTGATGGCCGAAATCTGTGTCTGCACCGTGTTGTTCTTCGCTGATTTATGGAGCATCTGTTATATCATCAATCATTGCACCCAGCAGTTAATGAAAATAAAACTGACAAATAATGCACAAACAAAAATTAACCTCCATATCTGCGGATTGGCCAGTCGTGGAGAATGTACCCCACGTAAAAGGCTCACTCGGGCTGACGGAGAACAGATTTGGATGGAAGGTCACTGGAAGAAAAATCATGGGCCCCGTCTTAACTATAAATAGAAAGTAAACCATAGCCGCCAGCTATGAAGCAGCGTGAACACACATTATTAATTTTACTGAATATTTTAGTAGCATGTCGGTCTCTTTTTGAGGAGCTAAAGAAGCTTCTGAAGTGAATCATTCTCGAATTTTCTTACTGCCTGCTTGTGTCAACACAACTTCGTGTGAGGTGTTGCTTGCTGTCTGCAAAGCTGTGATAAGTGTCTTATTCCAAATGAATAGCAATTCACCACAGCGGTCTGTGTACATACATTCACTTCAAATTGTTAATTAATTCATGTCCTCTTCTATTTGCCTTTGATGTTTTTTTTTTCTCCATTTTGAATGAGAATCCAAAATGAGGTGAACAATAGACGAGTGTGCTGGCTTTCTCTCTCGTGCGGGGTTGCATATTTATAGATGTGTCATGCAGAAATGAAATAAAGCAAATCAATACATTTTTTTAAAGGGAAAAGAAATTCCTGAGAATATCACTATTTGGACTCAATATTTGCCAGGGCCATATATATATAGATATATATAGATATATACACAAGTATAGGAAAGACCGTAACTAGTTTCCACTGGGCTGAATGCTACTCATGATGGGCTTATTCTCAACACCATATACAAAAAAACAACAACAAAAAAAAAAAACTATTATACATTACTACTGTTCCAGTTTGGGGGCAGGTTGTAGTGCATCACACAACAGTGGGGTGCATGTTGTCATACTATATAGGTTCAGTTGCCAATTAAGGATGCTTTTAAACTTGCAGTTAAGTTCGAAACAGGGCACGATTTGCATGACAAAATGGAGCGTAACTGGGTACCAAACCCCGAGACTACATTTAGGAGGTGATGATCACCAGCAGTGAATCACCCTGTAGCCCAAGACTGGCTGCTAGCAATCCTTTGGCCAGCATCTTCGCCAAAATTGTCCATTGGCCTTTGTCCATCATCATGCTGATTGGCTTCATCCCCTCTCCACCAATAAGCTGGTGTGTGGTGGGCGTTTTGGCACACTATGGATGGAGTCGCATCATCCAGGTGGATGCTGCACATTGCTAGTGGTAAGCACTTTGATACATTATTAAAAACAAACAGAGTGAGTGTGTATGTGTGTGCGTGCGTGTCATTTAATAGGGATTTGAACTAGCTGTGTGAAACCAAAAATACAAAACCAAATGTATTTTACTCCAGTGATCCAAAGCAAAAATTACGGCATCATTACTCCATTCTTAAGTGATCCTTTAGAAATCATTCTAATTTGCTGCTCAAGAAACATTTATTATCATTGTCAATGTGGCAAACAGTTGAGTTGCTTAACATTTTTGTTACACCTAATTTTAGGATTAGAATTGGGGTTTGGTTGAGGGTTAGTTGTATGATGTAATTATGCAGGATTTATAGTTACTACTACAGTAACTACATGCAACTTGTAACAAGGATACTGTAAAATAAAGTGTTAACAAACACTTTTGGGAGTTGGATACTTTTTTCAGGATTCTTTGATGAACAGAAAGTTCAAAATAATTTATTAAAACTAGATATATCTTGTAAAACAATACATGTATTTCAGTGTGCTGTCACTTTTTATCAATGTAACGCATCTTTGCTGATAAAAGTATTCATTTCTTTACAAAAAACTTACTGACCCACTGACCCCAAACTATATGGTGTAGTAGCTGCTGTCCGATACGCTAGCCTAACAAGGATGCGGGCTCTCTCCTCTTCGCAGCATGCGAAAGGCGAAGGCCTGTTGATACTGTGCTTGAAGCTCTTTGATCAGTGCGTAGCTATTCCCCGCCCTGCTGAGTCCCTCTAGCCAGTTCTCAGTTTGATCAATGAAGATGAGTTTCTCTCCCTAATGAAATCCGCACTGGATCATGGGTTTGTCAATGACCACCACGAAAGGTCAGGCCATAAAGAGGCTGTTTCCCTCCTGGAGAAAAAAAGCATCGCCTGTAACGAGTTTACATTATTTTCCATGAAATCTGACACCAGAAAGTCTATGACAAGTTTTACCTTCAGTTTTAATTAGGTAAATAACTGAATAAAGACTGGGTTAGAAAATCATAGGCTAATTGAATTTGACCTCTGAACTGGTTAGTTTATTACCACCTGTGTCAAAACACAGCAAGGCTCGACAGCACAGTCTCGGACACACAGTGGGTCAGGTCAGACTTAAGAGAAACGAACACAACAATTATGGATCCATATTTATCTCCGAATTATGAATGTACATATTCTCTCGCTCGCTCTCCTCATTTGTCCATCGTTTTTGCACACTATTGAAAAGCAATTAAATGCTGACCCATGTGTTTTTTTCCTATTCTTTTTTTGTCTTTGTGTCTTAAGTGGGTTTCTTCATCTCACCCAATACAAAAATGGCATGAACAATTACTACCACAAAGCCTAATTAAAAGGGGGGTTGATTGTGATTTCCCTTTTTTTTCATTTTAAATAGTGTGTAATGTTGCTGTTGGCCAATAGTATCTGCGAAGTTGCAGCGCTGAAAGTTCAATGTAAGCAGAGATATCATCTTTTAAAAATCAGGAATTTGAATGCCTACAAAAACAAACTCGATTGGGGCTACAACAGGGTTTTAGACGTCAATAACCCACACATTTGCATCAACCCTCCCTCCGGAATATGCAAAAAAAGGGCATGGCTATATTTCTGTGGCACGTCGAGTGTGTTATGTTCACCCAGCTGTCAGGTCTTCTGTGTTCCGGCTTCCCACGGACATTGTAGTTTGTCAACAATGTATTCAATTTATGTTTGATTATGTTCCTGAAAATGACGATCATAAATTAGCTCTCTGTGCTGCTCATTTTATGGAAGACAGCCTCCAGAATCTCCACAAATTCAATGCCGGATTCAACAAGAAACTTACTAAACATGAAGCAGTTCCAACTTTAAAACCAGAGGCAGCAGTTGTTGGGCCGCAACCTGTAAGTAGGCTAAGACTTTATCATTTTAAATGTATTTGCATGTATAATTTCAGACCTAATGTTTTTGTTTTATCAAATGCCAGTGCTGGCTTTATAGCCATTTAGTTATGCTATTTTGTGTCTACGACAAACGCTTACAAACATTTTGGACCTGATTTTGTATATGTACTAATTTTGTAAATTTATTTTTCATGTATATATACTTTCTGTTGTTATTTTTCGATTTGATCAAGAACGTAAACCAATGCCAACACTGTTTGTGTACATAGTAGCCAGTTAGTTCGATGCTATTGTGTAAAACAAACGTGCATAAAGTTAGGCAAATTACTATTCAGAAGCGTTTTGTAAAGCCACACCAAGCCAACGGTTGGCCGTCGGGCAGTTTTTGCGCAACGGCCGACTAAGTTTCCTCAGTGTGTTCTGCATGGTTCCGTGCTTTGTCGGGCCGTCAGGGAAAGAGAGAACTCTGATTGGCTGTTCAGTAGGGGTGGGGAAAAAAATCGATTCTCGATGCATCGCGATGCGGACGTGGACGATCCTGAATCGATTCACAAATGTCAAAAAATCGATTTCAAATTTTTTTTTTTATATGTATTTATAATAACGTAATATTGACGGAACGCGAAAGACGGAACTCTGAAGCGCGGAAGTGCAGTGGCGGGACCGTCTGTGGCGTGCACATAACAGAGATGAGATGGCACGCGAGATCCAAACACTTTCCTTGTTAGGTTAAAAGCTGACGTGTGGAAATATTTTGGCTTCTGAAGTTAAAGGGGGAAAGGAGCTGGACAAGAGCCGCACTAGTTGTACGCTTTGTGGAATAAAACCAACGACGGAAACACGACAAATATGATAAGCCATATGACACCTTTCCAGCCAGAGCAGGAAAAACACTCGCCTGCACCAGTCGTTATATTATTTATTTACAAGTATGCTCCTAGCTCCTAGTTCTTTATGGGTCATTAATTTGTACTTTTAAAGCAAATTATTTATAGTCACACACAAAAGATTCAGATAATCGATTTGTAACATTATAAATGTCTTGTACTTTAACTTTTGATCAACTTAATTTATCCTTGATGAATAAAAGTATAGATTTCTTTTTTCTTTTGCCCAAAAAATTAAATAAAAATTCTTACCGACTCCAAACATTTGAACGGTATTGTTTAATGTTACAAAAGCTTTCTATTTCAGATAAATGCTGTTCTTTTGAATTTCTGGGTGATTCTCTGAATCGGGTGCCCTTCAAGTCCCCCAAACTTGCTTCAAAGATTTTCAATTGAAGGAAATCACAAAATACATTTTAATGCTGTCAATTAATAGAACCAGGTGCATTTGCATTATAATGCAACAAAATTGCTTTTGAAAAAAAATTTAAAGTTAATAAATGTAAAGATAATGAGTTACCTAAGTAGTAGACAACAAGCATGTTTGCATGTCCTCACTAACCATCATTATATTTTCAATGAATATCAAACAAATAAAAAGTGCAATTAATACCAAAATGTTGCTGCTGCTAATATAATCATATGTTGATCTAGTGTATTTTCGTTTACTGTTGTGAAATGGAAAATCAATAATCGGTAATCGAGAATCGTTAATAATCGAAAATCGACTGTAATCGAATCGGGACTTCAATAATCGTAATCGAATCGAATCGGGAAATCAGACAGATTAACCACCCCTACTGTTCAGCTTAGTGAAAGAGTCAGTGCACGATAATAAAAGCAAAACAGCAAGCAAAGTCAAAACGGTAACGATAGAAGGCTGTTCTTATGTTACGTCATCTTACCTGAGTGCTCCTTGGCGAATATTCAATATTAACATGAGCAGAGTTGAATAAAGAAAGCGTTTAGCAGTATTGATATTCAAAACGGTAAGCACGCGCTGCTTTGTTTACAGTATGTGTATCTGCAGCTGGCAGCGTCGGTTTTCATTTTTGAATGACGCATATAGATTAATAGCTGCAGAAATAGACAGTTGGCTCATTACACACAGGCGTAGAACACACATTATAGCTGACAGTCGCCTGTAGTTCTCTCGGTGTGTTCAAGTGCAGCTTTTTACCCCGACAAGAGCGGACGAGAGGCGACAACACAGTCGGCTTTCATCAGCGCTAGTTCGTCGGCATCGGCTTGGTGTGTTCCGGGCTTAAGAGCTGTGTGTTGTGAGGTTCTGCTTGACTCTCTTCATCGCCGCTTTCTGGGTCTGATACTGGCTCATACCAGAGACTGATACTGCAGAATCGAAACCATTATGTACATTTGACAAGAACACACATGCAACTTTCGCCCGTAAAGGTAATCCCAGATAGCAAACTGACATTGAATCAACGTGGAAATATGACATCGAAACAACGTTGATCTGACATTGTTTTGCTCATCGAATTAACGTTGAACCAACGTCAGATGCGTCATTCTTTCAAAACTAACGGAAAATCAACTTGAAATCAACGTATTGTTTCAACATTATGAAAGCAAACCAATTTTCGATTTTCATTTAGCTTTGAAGAATGCCGCGTCTGACGTTGGTTCAACGTTAATTCGATGAGCAAATCAACGTTGTTTCAATGTCATGAGAGACGTCGTTTCCACGTTGATTCAATGTCAGTTTGCTGTCTGGGATGGGCGTTAAGTATCTGGACAACATGCACTACTCAGTTTAAAAAAAAAACAAACTTAAAACAGTTTTAAAAAAGACTTAAAAAAAAAAGAAAAACCACGAATACATGTTATATTGCACCCCACCCCATAAACAAAATCATGCAAAGAAAAAAAGCAGTAAACCACCCCTTTAAATGTACATTTATTTTTCCTGTAAGCTTACAACTCATGAGATTTTTTTAATGGATTTTTTCTTAAGGATCGAATGCACATGCTCCTTGAATCGTGTCACTAACCACTCATAATCCATCATTACCTGATGCTAAATGCTTTCAAATAGTGCTGCTTAGTATTTAAATTAGGCAAATAGTGCAAAATGCCTATGCAAATGAGGCTGATTATAGAATGTGCTGTATTCACAATGTGACGGCACGACTAACAGTGATATTACAGGGATGCACTGATATGGAAATTTGGCTGAGACTGATAAAAACATTTTGAAGATGATAGCCAATACATTGGCAGCTATTACGGCCTTTCAATCTAAATTCTGTGAGATTGACTACTAAAAAAATCTAACCTTATAAGTTGAGATCTCTTTGTGATACAAATAACAGCAAACTTGCAGAAAACAAAAGCACTCTAAAAAGTAATTCAGAGGACCTGTTTCTACAACTTAAATAAATGCATGGTTGCAAGTTAAAAAAAATAATTTATTGTTCTACTTAAACTTTTTCAGTTGCCAACATAATTTTGTAGAGTTCTGTTGACATAAGAATTTTCATCAACTTAATATTGTCTGTACTTTAAACTGAAATTGCTGCGTTAATTACCGTTGCAAAAAAAAAAAAAAAAAAAAAAGCTTGTAGTACCTTCATGAAATTGTCTCGATAACTTTGGAAATTAATTAGAGTGGATTTCTAGTTCTAGAATTTAAGTGTTAATTCATTTGTTTTTAGTGAACATAATGCTGTTATGTTCGACGTTTAAATTTAAAAGAGTTTCTGTAATGTTGAAGTTGGTGTGGTTGCCATGACAGGGCTCCGGACTAACATTTTTCACTAGGAGAACATTGGCCCCCAACTGCAAGTTTTAAGGGCACAACCAAAAAATGTAGGAGCACACTGTAAATCAACATACTAACCAAATATTCACATTTATATGAATTAAATTTCCAGCGTATTACTAATAAATACTTTGATAATAGATGCAGAATTGCTCTGATTTAACATTACAACCTCTTGTCTTCTAAAAGCAACCAGCAGTGGCGTTGCTTTTTGATTTATTAACATGTCACCGCATACTCTATGCTTGAGGCTAAGATTGTGTTTAAAGGGATACTTCACCGCTGGAAAGATGAATGTGTATTTAAAATGGGTCATTTATGTAGAAGATTTATGAAATTATTTTTGAATTTGGAGTTTTCTAGACTGAGAAAAGCCAGAAAATGTATTTTTGGCTTATGTGGATGAAAGACAACAACTCCCAGAATGCACTTGCTTTGCTACTTTAGGAGGCCACACCTACCAGTAACAGAGCACAGTATTTAAACAACAAGTCTAGGCCACTAATGAGTCTCCGTGATGAGTCTGCCCGAAAATGTGTTTCAAGATTGCCCAAAATATCCAGGATTTGGCTTTTGCGTTTTACAGTCTCCATTCATTATGTTCACGGTGGCGAGCAGGACGAGACTGAGGGCCACGATGCGAGGCCGGTGGCATTATTACTGATAAGTGACACCTGTGAGATGCACCTTTATATCTCTCACGGAGGAGCGGGAGTTTTCTTAGCAATTTTAAAACGCACATCAGCCGGTCACTTGTTTAGCACTCATGTAAACACAGACTGATCTCATGAAGTAGCGAGTGTATGCCACGCCAATTCGTATTTCCATTTTCGGCGTGCTATCAAGACGCATAATCGCCTTTCAGCGTGTTTATGAACGCCGTTGACTTAACGTTATATAAATATATGACTTACCTCAACCCCGTCCCTAAACCTAACCGTCACTGGGGTTAATGGCATTTATTACTGTTCCCTTACCATCCTAGGTAAAAAAAAGATATGACTTACCTCAACCCCATCCCTAAACTTAACCGTCACTGGGGTTAATGGCATTTATGACTGGAGATTTGACTGCGTGTACAGACACGCGGAATGACGCGGACGTTAATGGTGTAGACATACACGCATACACGCGAATACACGCGGATAGCTCAAAATGCGTAGAGATAACACCTGACTCGAAAGTGGCGTGTATGTTTACTCAAAAGTCATGATGTCATGTTGCGTAAACACTACATTCAGATTTACCAATCTGAAATAAATTCAGTTAGATTGAAACAAAAGGTGTGCATTTAAACTATGAATGGCGACTGCAGAAAGCAAAATCTGAATCCCGGACATCGACGGCCGGATATGTCCAGGAAAAAGAGCCTACTAGCTTAGCTTCCAAAAAAAGATGCTAACACTATTCTGTAAATGTGAGGTCCAACTCTCTATTGGCGGGCTGAGCATGCGGGACAGCCCTTACTACTGGCTGTAGTCTTTAGTCTCTAGCCAAAAAATCCTCTGATGACGCAAAATGGCGATTTTTGCATGATCTGAGTTTTTTTTTTTTTTTTCAGACAAAAAAATACATAAATCTCTCGTCTCAGGGGGATATGAGGTTGGAAAGCATGGTAATTTGAAAATACGACAGGTTTTCTACTAATACAACGCTTAATGCTAAATCCAGTAGTATCCCTTTAACTAGCGTTTGTGCTAGTTAAAGGGATTGTGCTAGTCTAAAGTGCTGTTATGGTGTAGTTACTGCAACATTCGCAGTTTATGGAATTCGTCTCCTTACAGTACTACCTTAACCAGCTGAATTCTCGCAGCCATTCTTCACGAAAATGGTGTGTTTGGCCTTTTTTCGCCACAAAAACCTCTCACTCTGAATCATCTTCGGACTGTGACACTGTACTAGCTGCAACGTTGCAAATAGCTCACTGTTCAGTTTGTATCACGGTTTTAGGTTCATGACTTTGGTATGATTCGGTATGTGCTATGTTCAAGGAAAAAAATAATTTTGTCAAATAAAAGAAAAGAAAATATGAACAAATAATCTATCCACAAGCAAAAGCACAAATAAATAAAAGAGAGCAAAGATACTAATAAAATAAACAATACTTCTCAGGTAGGTCTAACATTAGTTTTAAGGTATAGAAATTTAATTAAATAATCAAATGTAAAATAACACATATTAAAGTTACAAAAGATATTCAATTCAGAGCTGATTCAGTAGGCCTACGCGATACTGTGAGTGTCTATCTTTACGGCGTAAATTTGGCACTTATTGAACAGTGTTTACAAAGAGTAATTGTTTTGTTCACGTTTTTTTATTTATTTATTTTTTTGGGAGGGGTGGTTTGGGGTTATCACTGTTGTAACGTATTATTCGGGAAGCCAGCAAGTGAATTTAACTGGCACACTAGCCGCTGGTTGGATGAACGAGTCAATAGTTCGCTTGTTAGGTTATCTCCGTCTCCTTCCCACAGACGTTTAAACGCGCGTATGATTATAGACCCTCTCCTTCCACACATTAGCCACTTACAGTGGCTGTTCCCTATTCTTCTCACACTCGTTGGCCTGCCGCACATTCCAGATTCATTGATAAGCCCCTTCCACGTTTACTGTGTAAAAAATAAAAAAATAAAAAATACTGGTCACACATATGCGTCGGGATGTAAAATTCAGTCGTAAACTCTCAGATTTTTGTTGCAAAGTGAGACCATTTTTGCTCGCAGTCTGGAGCCCTGCATGAAGAGTGGATACATGAAGATGAACATTACATTTACTCTATAAGCAATCATTGTGCTAATGCCAGTGACAAGTAATATCTTACTCATCTATCTTATGTCATAAATATAAATGTTAAATAAGTTTGTGTTTTGCTGAATAGCTGTTGCTTTGAACTGAAATAGATATGATTAATTGGTTCCAGGGCTACAACTTTGTTAGTTGGAGTGACTTATTTTTTTGGAATAATCAACTTAAAAAAATGTGTTTATGCTACAAATTAAGTTCCTCTAACTCAATGTAGCTTGTTGGTTGAACGTAATTTCATTCAAATTTATCAACTCAAAGAAATGAATACAAACTTTTGTTTGTTTGTTGAGCCAACAGTTTATATTTTAGAGTGAGTATTCTGCTTTTAATTTTAAAATAACTTCAGAAAACAATATTTTCTAACGCACAATCATTTAACAAAATCTATGGCTACTTTGAAGTACTAGAATAAATAGTAGAATAATTTCACCCATTTGCTATTGGAGCATAATTATATGAGTATAACAATATGTAGGTCTGGTCAACCATATATAAAGTGTGATCCAATTATTGTTGACCGATATAATTACTAGTATAAACTGTACACCACTAATGATTACAGCTATTTATTTTTTTATTAAAAGAGATGTTTGTAAATATCTTCTATTGATCATTGCAGTTCTCCAATGATAGAGAACAGTGTCACAAGCAGACACACTCTCAGCATTTTAAAGAGCTGGTGGTTAGCTACATCCTCTACAACTAGCACTCAGAACCAACCCACTAGGTGGAGAACTACACCATGCCAATTGCGTTCAAAAAAATAAATATGCACCTGACCATATTTCCTTTAGTGAACGATGTGCTAAAACAACATACGGCGTGTGCAAATAAATTACGCCATCAGTGGACATGATTCATTCTCGGCAAATTGTCCCCCGAGGCAAGAGCAAAGGAAATATTTTTTAAAAAACTTGCTGAAAAAATCTTCCTATAACATCCACGAGCACAGGCCAGGAGTATTTCTTCTCCCGTTGGCATTTTTGATTCTCTCAACATTAATATTTGATGACTATAGGAAAGAAATATTACAACACACAGGGAACAAAAAGGAAGCACCTCTCCTTACCAAAGCTAGGTATCAGTAAGGAAGTGTCAAGAAATAACCTACACACTGGAACAGATACAGGAGGTGTTGTATGCTGAATGTTTTTCCCCAGAACCATGATTTCTAATGCAATGTTCCCTCATTACAGTAAGATATCTCCTCTACTTAGAACAGCTGGCACATTGTGTAAGGAATCATTTTGCACATCCAAGAAAAGCCTCAAACTGTTAACACATTGATGCTGCGCAACACATCAGAAAAGCTCCAGGCCAATGCAGCCAGCAGTGCCTCATCACATCCTATGACCTTTCAACACACTCTAAAGAACTCTAGATCTCGGTGAGTTTCAAAAGCATTGACAACCCGGTGTGTGGTTTATGCAGTAATAGGCTCCCAATTGGATGAAGCATTCATCGCTGGAGAGTGGAAGGCAGACTCGTGGTCTTGTGTTAATGTAAGATTTTGTATCTGCTGGCTTTAGAGAAATGGGGGGAAAAGGAAAAGACGAAAATCTGCTTTCCGCATTCAGACGAAACCAAAATGAAACCAAAAGCATTTGATCAATAAAAGACTTGAGATAGTAGTCAACATGGATCATTCTTTATTATTAAGTGATCAAACAAGTAATCATCACAATCACACAGAGGGGATTCGGTCCTGCATTGAATTCATAACGTTTTAAGTTTGTTCAGCTTCTTTTCTCTCTCTCTCTTATGTTGAACTGCATCCATCATTTTCTTGCTGGCCAGAAGAGGGCAGATTAAATCCCTAAATAGAAGATGCAATGCCTTGAATGATTACCACAGGCACTGCTTTGAGCAAAATCCTACCCGTTTTTTAATGATGTAGCGACAGAGAGGACGTTGTATCTTCAAAAACTGAATACACAACCCCATAGCCACCATTTAAAAGAGGGGGAGGGGGGGGGGTGATTCCTGAAAACATGCCGTATGCCCCACAGATGGTAATTTATACGTGCCAGTGAAATAGCACATCACTGCTCCCCTTTGGAAAGTAATTACCTGATAATTATGTGCTATTTCACTTGTGACAATGCATAGATTATGTGGATGTGCCCACATGTTATCCGTCACATGGTCCGTGAGATGGATAAGAGTGTCATTCAATAATGGGAGGACAGGCTCTTCTGTGACAGGTGAAAAAGGTGGCATAAAGCTGTGAGGTTGTAAGACATCCATTTAAAGTGCTGTGTAGGTTACACTACACAGGGCTGTTTGTTTCTCCCCCGATCACTGTGGGCCGGCTCCACCACGCTCTAGTGCTGGATGTGACAGCGTGGCCCATGGATGGACCTGGATTAATGGCTTGTGACAGCTTCGCCAGCCAGAATATGAAGTGACATCTTGCTGCCATTATGTAAGTGGAAACAGCTGTTATTTCAGGAGAGGTTTCGCCTGGTTTCGGTCTTCACCGAGCGGGGGAACCGAGTTCACATCCCCCACCCCACCCAAGACAAAATAATATCAATATGAATAATTCTCTATACCTTAAAACCTTAAAATAATTCGGTAACACTTTATTTTGATGGTCCCTTTCGAACATTCTCTTGAAGTTACTTTGCAATTGCATGTCAACTGACTCTCATTAGAGTATTAGTAGACTGTCTGCTTAATCTCTGCTAACTCTTTATTGTGATGCTCCTCCAACAGACAATCTACGGACTAAGTAACTTTGCAACAAAGTGTCGACTTATTCTAACCCTAACCCTTCCAGTAGTCTGCTAATACTCTACTAATACTCTAATGAGATTAAGTAGACATGTAGGTGCAATATTTATAGACAACAGAATGTGTTCAAGGCACCATCAAACTAAAGTGAAACCAATAATTAAATTAAATACATAAATTAAGTAAAAAATAAATACTAATACTATTAATAATTCATTTTATTAATAATAATAATATTACTAATAACACATTACACATAATACACTATACTGTTCAAATTATATAGGGTCAGTAAGATTTATTTTTAAATAAATCACTACTTTTATTCAGAAAAGACATTCAATTGAAGTGAGAGTAAAACAAAAAAATGTAATGTTACAAAAGATGTCCATTTAGATTATATGTTTAAAAACTTGTTTTTATGTCGAAAAACTTAAAAAAAAAATCATACAGAGCCAAAACTTTTGAAAATAAAGTTTTATACATAAAGTGTAACGTTTTATATTTACCTTTTAAACATATAGATTTACTTTATCTGTTTACTGTTATATTATGTATACTGTACATGCAATGTAAACAAACAATACAGGTAAGAAAAGTTGCAAATTAAGGAATAAAAAAAGGTAAATGGAAATATTTAAATTTCAACAGCTTTAATGCATCATAAGCATGTTTACTAGATTATAAAATTATACCCCATTTAGAAAAGAAAAGTGTGGCTCTGCAGGCATTGTTTGGATGTTTTAGACAAAATTCTGCACATAGTTCCTCCAGACGCACTGCTATGCCTCTAAAAGACAAAGGACAACAAAACGTAGGAAAGGCTGCCTGATAATTACTCTTTCTCAGTATAAGTACATGTGCTTTGTGCACCGACTTCTATGACACAATTAATTGTCTTTATAAGGGATTCAGTGACTGTGAGGACAAACAGAGGCAGTGCAAAATTATACCAGAGTGGTGTCTGCAATTAGATACGCCATCTTTCCTCGCAATTCACGTGCGTAGAGCAGCTTTGATGCGAAACAATCAGAATTAGATGCTCTATTGTGATGCTTTCATGTTTTGACGGTAAATGTACATGGCAAAAAGAAGAAGGAAAAAACACCCTCTTACCCAAATAAAGACAATAGGCTTTTTTGCATCTTATTGCAATGTGTATTACAAGGGCTTTACGTCTATTGTATTTGGGTCATTCATGTGAGGAGAATTGAAAGCTTGTGTGAGGAGTCACAAATTCCTATTTTTAGTGAGGATGAACAACTGAAAGCAGTAATGATCACTCTCCATTCAAGGCTTTGCTTTTGTTCTCTCAAACAGCGTTCAGGGGAATGAGTGAGCTTCATCAGTGTGCTTGTTGCATTGTACTATTGTATAAAGCAATCTGGCAGTGAGGAGGAATCAGAGCTCTCTAAGGCACACCAACACATGCACGCTCAAGCAAAACTCAAACTCATAAAACCCAAATCCTACGCGGAAATACATGCGTGGACATGTAAACGCAATGTAGCATATCTTAGGCAACGGACTGAAAGCGTATAAGACAAACCCAGCGATGGGAGTCTGCTGTAGTCGTATTCTTTTTTTTTTTTTTTTCAGCAGGATTCTGTAATACTGTTTGCATCCTAGAGTTCAGTGTCCTTGCTTAGGATTCAGCAGATGGAACCATGGGATGGAGGTTATCAGGCATCTCATCTCCCCCTGGACTGTAATTCAGTGGTGACAATGTGCTATGGACCCTAAAGGCTGGCCATCTGCTGAAGTTTTCCCTTTCCTAAGGTGAGAAAGACAGACCTCAACCTGGAAGTTCCAAAACACATGCTTAGTCACACGCTCGCATGAACACACACACACACACACACTCATAAAAAATATCAATGGATGGATTGACCTTGGACTATCAAAACTGCCAACTACTATATTGGACATAACTTTAGACAGACAAGTTTATTAGAAAATTGTATCAGAATAGTCTCACGCTAACATGACACACATTCAAACAGAGAGATCAGTGCTTGCATATCAAATCAATTGTGAAGACAATAGGTGACGTGCTTTAGTGTTGTTTTTGCGGTCTCGTAATTTTAAATAAGCAGTTGTTCCATAACTGATTGTGCACAATAATTGTTGTAAATACATCAACATTTTTGTTAATAAATAAAAAGGAGTCTGAAAATTAGCAGTTCAATGTCAATACTGACAGAATGCTAATTGACTATAACTACTAATTAACTACTAACAGAGGTACCAGTAATATTGGTCCTGGATAAAAAGCAAAACAAGTGGTATTACCCACTCCTACAAAAAAAAAAGCAAAGAAAAAAAAAAGCTGAATTTTCTGAAAACGAAAACTTGACACCCTGAGGGGGTTCTTTAAACCTTCAAAAATATAATTAAATCTGACATTGGTTGTGCCCGGCTAAGAGTGTCAGATGACAGAAACTCTGCAATGTTTGGACAAGATTAATTGCACCAATTGAGAAAATAGTAGGGTATTTGTAGGACTGAAACATTTGCTGTGAAACAGATACCAATCAGGAAGCCATTAGACTGCTAAAAGGACAACAAGCGTCACAAGAAAGAAAGAAAGAAAGAGAGAGAGAGAGAGAGAGAGAGAGAGAGAGAGAGAGAAAGAAAGAAAGAAAGAAAGAAAGAAAGAAAGAAAGAAAGAAAGAAAGGAAGGAAGGAAGGCAAGAGTCAGATTTCCTGATGCTAACCTCGACAAAGACAGGAAGTCATCACTCTCTATAGTCTATTGGCAAAGAGATTAATCTCACCTATGACTCACTGTCTCCAGGTATTCTGCTTCATCTCAGACCTAATTTTGGGATGGATTTGTCATAGTTTGAAGCTCACTTGAATTGGATGTATAAAAAATGGTGTGCTGTGGTGTTCTCCTGTAGAGGTAATACAGCAATAGGCAAGAAAATCTTGCACTGCCATGTAATAACGTGACAAAATAGTCATATGAAAATAATCTAAGCAGAAGTAGAAATCACTTGTGCTAAATAACATTCAGACTACAGTTTCGCCTGCAGCGCAGTTGATTGATTTCAATTGATAAAGTTTCCTGGTTTTTGTTCTACACCATAATGTTGCATTTGTGCTCTGTCTCTCTATCCTTCATCGTTTCACTCTGAAATAATCACAGCAACGGCACACAAACTACAACAGTGTCTTCGAGAGGCATGCCTTTGTGACAAAACTAGACTTCACACCATCATAAACAGAAGCAAGTGACAATGAGAGCAAACATGAACAATGATTTGGGGTCAAGAAACGCATAAAGAGCTCAACTTTGTGGTGCGCTTCAAACTAAAGCTAAATATACATCAGTAGACTGCAGCTGTTTTTGATGATAAATGTTTTTGGTTTTTGATGATGCATGGTATGCACCCGTTTTCTGTTCTCTGGGGAAAAAAAAGAGACATAATAAACGTTGTTTACAAATACAGACCGACAAGTCGGATATTGTTGCATTCTTTTTTCCCCCCTTCATGTCAAAGACGGGCAGTGACATTTAACATGCAATAAATAAATAAAAATAACCCAAGAAATTACCAAAAGGCCTCATATTTGGATGATTATATGATCTTCACTGACACAGAAAAATAACTGGACATACTATTGTGAGTTTTCCTCCCATTACCGCTTAATATGTCAAAAGTGCAGTAAAATAACCATCTGAATAAATTGCAAAAAAGCCCAGACAGAATAATGGGGTGAGACTATCATAATGCCATTGATAATGAAATAAACATAATGTCAAGCCAACCACAGTCATTTACCCTAGGCTTAGTAAACACAACCTTGGAGGAACATGGATAAAATAATTAGGTGTCTGACAAACCCTGTCAATGTTACACTGTGGGAAAGTTATTTTAGTCCCTCTCAAATAAATAATGATATATCAACAACCAAAAGAGTTCCCTTTTAAAACACGTTTATAACAATGTTTCGCTGTTGCCTTACATGTGCACCTGAATCTTCACTCAGTGTGCGTCTGCATTTGCCTTCTATTTTCATGCAGGATGAGGCGCATAAAATCCACAGAAATCAGAGCCCTTGAAATGGCCTGTGGCTTCATAAAACAAGCTGAAGGTGGAGGCAGGCACAACGCTGGCTTCCTCCATTAATATCAGAAACAGACACCAGCAGAATGACATGCATTCCCAAGCAAGACAATTAAACACTCACGACTGAAAAGACGGAAAGGAGTCTTTCCTACACAGACAGGCAGCTTGAAGTGAAACACAATTACATTTATGTCTGTCTGTCAATTTATTCATCATTTTAATGGATAAATGGCCATCCATTAGTCTGTGATATCATCATGGAAAGTCCAATCTGAGGAACTGCAATTGCTTTGGGAGATAACGTAAGCGTAACAAAAGGAAAAATCCATGTATCCGCACTCTCTTCGGAATAATTTAACCAATCAGATACTTCATCAGGCTTTATTCGACTGTGAGGTTGTGAATCGTCTGGAATGGATGGACACACTTTGTATTTCTGAATGCAAAAACAATATTCCTAGTGAATTGTGCTGACAAAGAACAAAGCGTTCAAACTTAGAAAACCCTTCAGATGCTGAGAGGCACACGCTGTAATTTTTTTGTTATTAAGAATTCACACAAGTTCTGTAATTAGAGTGTGAATGACAACAGTCAACTCAGTAAGCCCTAATGCAATCACTGAAATGTAATTTTTGAGTCAAGACACTACAAACATAATCTTCAGATAATAATGTTTTAGGTGTTTTATTCGTTAAACAGCACAGTTGGGGCAATTATGTGTGATTAACCTCCATTAGTGGAGAAAAAAAAAATAAAATAAAAAGTTGTTTCCACGGTATTTTCAATTTTGATATTTTTAGGTCGAACCGTTCTTGTCTGTCAGTCATATAATGGAGTTTCACCCATGGGTCCACCACAAAGTGCATGCACAGAGAAGTCCGAATTAAACATTTATTTACTGATATACTCGTAAATGTAAGTACACATTTATGGCCTAAGACACGAAACGAGCGGTTTGTGTGAGAAAACGAACAGTACTTATATTGTTTTTACCTCTTGTAACCACACCCACGTCCAAGTGATCTGAAGGCATGGGCGCTTCGGTCTGCACACGCGCCGTAAAGCGGCGGAAGTGATCTCTCGCGCATGTACGTCGCTCATTGAGAGTACACAGAGATTTCGGATTTTATAAACATATTTAGATATACAGGAAATCACAATGGAAGACGATTTCGATATTTAGATCTTCACAGCGAAAGGTAAAACTTCTGAAATCTCCCGAAAAGCGATCAGACATCCACAGACCGAAACTCCCGTGCCTTTAGATCACTTGGACATGGCTGTGGTTACAAGAGGTAAAAACGATATAAATACTGTTCGATTTCTCACACAAACCGCTCATTTCTTGTCTTAGCCCATCAATGTATACTTACATTTACAAGTCATTAAATCATGTTTAATTTGGACTTCTCTCTGCATGCTCTTTCAGGTGGACCCAGGGTGAACCCCATAAAACTCTATTATATGACTGACATACAAGAACGGTTCTGACCTAAAAATATCAAAATTGAAAATACTGTGGAAACAAAGACACCTGCATCGTGGATGTCCTTGATGTAAGCTAAAACATATTACTAGGACCCTTATTATAAGACCCTTAATTATCGTCTGGTGTCGTTTAAAGCCATTTGAAGCTGCACTGAAACTCTCATTTGGACCTTGAACTGTTTGGTTCTCATTGAAGTCAATTATATGGAGAAAATCCTTTTCATCAAAAACCTTAATTTCTTTTCGACTGAAGAAAGAAAGACATGGACATCTTGGATGACATGAGGGTGAGTAAATTATCAGCAAAAGATTTTTTTTTTTTTTTTTTTAAGTGATCTACTCCTTTAAAGAACACAGCCGGATCATTTCCATATGGACCAAACCAACTTTTTTTTGCTATGGTAAACACCAGTAAATTGACAAGCGCAAACCATAGTAAATCACCTAAAAAATAATCAATATAATTGGATATTATATTAAATATTATCAGGAAAATAGTAATTCAGAGTAATTAATAATAATTCAAATGTACTGGTATAAACTCTTTTGAAGATTCCACATTTAAACCCCCCCTGACCAGCATCATTCAATGGTTTTGGTTTCTTTTTTTTTTTTCTTTTAAATGGTGGCATCAATACGCTAATGCTTTCGCAGCACATTCTTTAGGACCGAACTGAATGCATTGTTTCAGTTCAGCTGGGTGATGCAATCAGATAATGCAGCAATATATCACTGACATCACAGCTATCAAAGCAATGCATTTGGCAGGTTATACTCCAATCAATCATGTCAGGAAGGCGTTGTGGAAAGCCTGCTTAAGCCCAGCAAGTGTAGGTGTGCAGGAGAACATTATAAAAGGCAAGGATCAGAGCGTGCGCATGCCAAGCAACAGTCAAAACTTGGTTGCGGTACAGAACAGCTAAGGTCATTGAACAAGCCCAGCAATTTTCTTGATAGGCTTTTAAAGCCATGCTCAATGTACCTGAACAATTTTCTGATAACTTCTCTGATGTGAGGTAAATTGCTGAGCGAAAAAAGGCTGTTTGGAGATATTTGTGTCCATGGATGAATTCATAATGATGGTATTTGTATGTCGATGATGGCTTGAAATAATGCGCCGTACTAACACAACATACATTTTTATTGCTGTTGTGCTTGTTAAACAGAAGCAGAAAAGAAGATGAAGGCGACAAAGAACAAAAGTGGAAACTTAGAGCAAAGAATCTGCTCCTTATTTTCAAAGAACATTTGTGGGCTGTCTCACACAACGGCACCATTAATACTTACAAATATCGATGCCCCATGGGTCCTTCTAGTTATTTCTCAGCTCCTCAGTGTATACCTTTAATTAATTCATTTAATCTTTTTTTTTTTTTCAAACTACTGGCCTCTACAATTGTAAGTTTGGTGTGAATTTGGCTGTCTTTATTTTGGCCGCATGCAGAGTGTGGTGCTTTAATGATGAAAGGAGAATGGCTTCAAAGAGATTAGCTCATCAGTTGATGCCAATAGACGAACAATACGGCACCATATTTCTGCTCGGGCATTGTGCATCTGAATACTGAGCTTTCTGTAATTTGATTATATTGGACCTTCTATTTCAGTCCTTTGAGTAGGAAAGACAAAGACATCTATAATGTGAATATCAGTGAAAATTCATTGCAAAATATATGTTTCTTAATTAGTCGTTTTGTTTTGCTTTTCAGTAAAGATGGAGGATTAAAACAGCTTAAGTTGTTAAGATTTGATTTTAAAGAATACATCCTGAGTTGGGTTTATTATTCCTACAAATTATTTATTGTTTTAAGAGTGCAGTTGTTAAGATTTGATTTAAGAGGATATATTTAATTAAGTTAATTATTCATACTCTTTTTGAAAAAAAAAAAATCTGTCTTTTAGTTTAAAACAAAAACCTATTTACTAATTTGTTAGGACGTTACCTGAGAAATAAAGTTACTTAAAGGGTCATTGCACCTCTGGAAGAAATGTTAAATTATTTTAGAATTTGGAGCTTTCTAGACTGAGAAAAAACAGAAAATGTAGTTTTGGCTTATGTGGATGAAAGACAACAAATCCCAGAATGCACTTGCTTCGCTGGCCTAGGAGGCCACGCTTACTGGTAACAGCGCAGTAGTTAAACAACAAGTCTAGACTAGTGAGTCTCCGTGATGAGTCTGCCCGAAAATGTGTTTCGAGATCGCCCAAAATGTCCGGGATTTGGCTTTTGCGTTCTTCAGTCGCCATTCATCATGTTTATTGTGGCGAGCAGGACGAGTGAGGGCCGCGGGAGAACAGCGCGAGGCCGGTGGCGTGATTATCGATGAGCGACACCTGTGAGACGTAAGTTACCGATTTCGGAGGAGCGGGGAATTTTCTTAGCAATGTTAAAATGCACATCAACCGCTTCACACTTCACTTCACATCACTTTTTAGCTTTCATGTAAACACTACATTCAGATTCACCAATCAGAATGAATTCAGTTAGATTGAAACAAAAGCTGTACATGTGAACAATGGCAACTGCAGAAAGCAAAAGTTGAATCAAATCAAGTCTTCCCCTTTTCTAAGTTTCTCCAAAAAAAAAAAAAAGAATAAATAAAAAACACTACATTTTAACATTTATTCTCTTTATTATTAACTTAAATTGTACATATATTCAAGCAGATTGAACACAATCAAATTAAGTTCGGGTAAAATGGCAGTTGGCTCGCACTATACTGCCACTATACTGGATGTAAGAATTTTTTACTTAACATAAATGGTTTGTGTTTAGACAACGCGTTAGGATTTTGAACGCTTTAAATTGAGATATAATTACATAGACCTTAAAGTCCCCATGAACCGGAAGTTGCAAACGATTTTTCTCCAGTGCTGTGACGTATTTCCAAGTGAAACGGAATATTGAACAGAGGGCAGGGTTTTACTCTAGCGCTCCTCCTCTCCATCTCTCGCTCATAGCAAACTAACGGTTTGAGGGGAGGGGTTAAGCGTTTCCCCACCCAAGTTGTGAAACCTACGTCATCAGAAAAAGAAACCGTTCCAGACCGGAAGTAACTTTTCAGATTTTGATTAAAGATTACCAAGGTAAAACATTTTTTAAATATATTTTTACTTGCACGGATTAATTGTTCACCACAAGACTAGTAATATGCGCTAACAAAGTAAATAGGTTCAATTTTGATTTCACGGGGACTTTAAGAGAAAAAAAACAAACATTTCAAGTCAAAAAACACAATTATAAGTAAACTGATTATAAATATAATATGTAACGTGCACAACCTTCCTAGTGATTTTTTTTTTTTTTTGAGTGAAACATATTTCTCTCGTTTCAGGGGAAAATGAGAGAGTGTTTTGCACAACAATTCAATAGTATAACTGGGTTTCCAGTAGGGGTGGAGCCGAATCTGAATACTTACGAATACTTTGCGGATACTTATTACGAACAAATACTTAAAAAAAAAAAATATTTGTATTCGGGAACAAGAAATACTTTATATCAAAAAGCTGCGTTCCTCACGAGACCGCAGTGAGTGATGTTCAGGAAGAGGTGACTGACACAGGTTGCTCTACACAGCAACAGAGAGGGCTCGGCTGAGCGAAAAAACACTTAACTGCATCACTATTTTTGTTGAATAGATGTTTGTACCTTAACTAGGTTCCGGAGGCAGTTTATAACTTTTGGGAAGCGGAGTTTGATCAGGAGTATATTCCATTATTGACGTCTGCAGACGGGTGCTCTCATGTTCGCTCTGTTAGTCTGTTTACGTAGCTCTGTTAGCTCGGTAACGGTAATTAATTGTTTTTTATATGGCTTGGTTGAATTTTAATGTAGAATGCAGTCTGTTATTATAACAGGCCGCTGCTTATAAGTATAACACACCGTTGCTACGAAAAACATAGCGTTGCCATGGATTCCAAACGTAGAGACATAACGGACTATTTTTCTTTTTTAGCGGAAGCGATACAATCGTTTATTAAATCAATTAACTCCTTTTTTATATCCATATTTTGAGTCAAATTATTGATTTATTTGGTAGGTTGCCATGTAATAAGCGGGGTAATGTAGAGCGAGGCAATTATAGCGAATACAAACCCTTCAGGCTTCGCGCCGGGCTCATAATCAACCTCCTTGCTATACATTATCCCTAACATATTCTGTCTGTTCAGCGTCCTCCACCGTGGTGTTGAGGTTCATAATGTTCACAATTTTATTTTATTAGTTGTTGGTTTAACCATGGTTCATGAGGTAATGGGTGACTGTTATTTTCTTTTCAATGACTTTTCTTGTTACATGTTCATTGCTGGATATATAGAAAAACATCAACCAATATTGCATATCCATAATTATTATAATGGATATATAATTAAAGAATCCATACACTATAAAGTAAATTAAAGATTTGTATGCCTATTTTGAATTTTACTCGAATACAAATACACTGACCCTTTAAGATATTATATTGTGATTTCAGAAAATACATTTTGAATTAAGTTTGTTTTGCTTATCAAACTATCAAATTGCATGTTCTTGTTTTGAGAATAGATCTCTGCAAATAAAACTCTGAAGAGTGTGCAAAAACACGAGAAAAAACTTTGCCAGTTAAGTAAGAAAACAAAGTTTAATCAAAAAAAATACATGATAACTGTGCTTCTTAAGTAAACTTATCTTGTTTACAGGATGTTTAGATTTACATGAAAACCAGACAAACGTACTGATTAACAATGTTTGCAGTTATGATCTGTTTGAAACCTTTTTTTTTTTTGGTTTTTACAAGAAAAATGCCTTAAGGAAATTGGTGGGAAAAGATAATAATAATAACAAAGACTAAATAATTAAAACCGAACGAAGGCTCTAACCTTAAGACATGTTGTGTTGGACCAGCTCACTGCGATGGATGAACTGCTCTGGAGGGTCAGCAGGGAGCAGCATGACGTATGATTTTTTAGACACAAAGTGTAGCTGGGACCCTCGTTCCACACAACCCCTCTCTGAACTCGTGTCTCTGAGCTTGTTAAAAAGGCCCAGTCATGTGGTGTGTTATTTTAACGGCTGTTCCCATAGATTGGCCTCAGTGGCATCATGAAAGCCCATAACGGCAGATTCATCACTCTCATTGTTCACAGAGGGCATGATGGCCCGATACGAGCGCCTTGTAGGTGTGCTAAAGTCACTCGTGATGAAATCTGTCAACACAACGGATGTCTCGTCTCAATCCACTGCCGTGTGCCTTTTATCTCCCGTAGGACTAGATGAAACTGCGTTGGCCTTTGGCAGTCTTTAGAAATTACTAGCGAGAGCTGACATTTGATTTGTGCAATAGCCATGCTGTGCTCAACCAGAACTATAACTAATCAGTGAATGATGGCATCAAAACTACAATGACACATAATGCTGATATACAACGACAGTATGCACGACTTTTTCACTGTGCCACTACTTTTATGTCCTCTTTTAACTATCAGGTGGTCATTAGCATTTGACGAGAATTATGCATGAGGTTCAACCCTCGGGACGATTGCGCGCCATAATTCGCTGTGACTGAAATTTCTTCCGAGGAACGGCATCTACAAATCTTAACCACCAAAATTAAGTGTGTGTTTTCCCTGGGAAAATGCATGAAAAGCAACTAAAATGAAATGGATCAATGTGTCATAGGCATCTATTTCTTCAAGCGAGGCATTTGTATCATTTCTGAGGTAATATATATTCCATCAATATATAAAAATGGATATTGTCACAGTGTAGCCTAACTATTTTATATGCAGAACTCCATAGGGAATAGGGAAATATGCTTCCTTATATGCCAAAAATGAATGCTGACTGCATTTTCATCTGATTTTGTAGGACTGTAAGTGATATCAAGTTGCAATATAGAACAAATTGTCTTTTATATAAGTGCAGATGCAATGCATCCACACTAATAAAGCTGAGACCCACATCTTAGAATGCTAATTTTATTAGACGCGACAGATCGAAATAGATTTCTTTGAAAAGCTACCTTCAAATCTATGCAAAAGGATCACATTTCTTAAGCATGCAAATAGAAGTCATTTGCAAAATTATAAAAAAAAAACGATTAATTTTAACCCCTTCAGAATCACAACAGACCCACATTGATCTCTATTATATAAAAAAAAAGAAAGAAAGAAGAAAAAAAATCATGCTTGGCTGCCACTTTCAGTGACCTTTTCATTATGTCTAAATGTCGAGTGGAATCAAAATAGGAATCATGATGACATCATAGCACGGATGAAGTCTTATTTTTTCCCCTGTCTCTAGACGTCATGTTCAAAGGCAAGCCAAAACCCATGTAAGAAGTTTTGTCTCCACACAATTTCTAATCTTGACAGGTGGAGGATTCGGAAAATGGATTGAGTCTGGATTTGGAAGGGAGGTGTGTCAGGCTGTCTCATTCTATTTTTTTTTCCCCCCCTCAGCTCTGCACCAATTTCATATTGATGAGCTCGGCACCAACTCAAATTGCATGTCTTCTTTAAACATTTAACCAGCAAAGCGAGCGACCATACTCTTTACGAAAATCCTGCTCAAATCCAAATGCAAATCCCATTGCGATGAATAGATCACAGAGAAATGATTTCACAAGCAGCATACAAAGAATCATCACTTTTAAGATTGCTACACATATTTTGAGCAGAGTTTGAGAATGTTTCATAAAGTTGATTATATCACTTCTTTGCAAGCGGCCTCTTTAGAATACGAGCCTTTGAACATGTTTTAATATTGTGTGGATGGAAAGGATCATCATCACTTTGCAAAATCAAAAAATGTACTCTTTTCTGTGCGATACTCAAGGGAGGCATACATTCAGTCAACAATTATCCTATACTCTTGCCCTATTACACCCCTGTATCGACTTATCCATGGAAACGATACAGAACGGATCAGTTACTCTCTCTGTAAAACTGGTTTCAATGAATTATTGGTGTTGTTGCCTATGGTGACACATGAAATTCAAAAAACTCTATCTTAATTTTCCAGAGATGTGACAGATAAAGGCTCTGTAAATATTCAGCTTTACGTACATTGTCGGCTTTTTTGAAATATATAAAGAAACGTCTTGTTTTACGTTCTTTCTTTGGTATTTACTGGGTCAGTGTGTTTTTAAAAATGCTTTTGAAAGAAGTCTCTTGTGCTCACTTCATTTATTTAATAAAAAATACAGCATTAGTAATATTGTTAAGATTTAAAACAACTCTTTTTTTTGTTTGAATATATTTAAAAATACAATTAATTTTTGCATCCTAGCCAAATTAAAAGAATACAATAATACAAATCTTACTGACCACAAAATTCTGAAGTTTATAATTACGTAAATATAGCCATTCTTGTAATATCTATTCAATGACTGATTCATCAGCCATAACAATGAATAAATTAAAAATCTTCATTTGCGGGGTTTTCCTCAGCAAATACTGATACATGCAATTAACTGTGATTAATATGATTAATTAAAGCACGTATTATAATAAAGTAATGGATTTGATTAACATTTTTTTTTAATTGACTGACATCCCTACTATTTGCATACCAATGCAAGACAGTTTAATCACGTACGCAACTTTCTGAGATGTTTGCATTTACAAATCTAAGCTGCATTTAAGAGCTTAGAATGAAAAGAGATACGAAAACCCATGCGTCCTCTGTGCCAGTCAATCCCATCGTCTTGAATGCCCTGAAAGGACACAGCTTAGAGAAGAGATAATCAAGGAATATATAAAGAAATCTTTTCTGCCCCAAGCCAACCATGGTTCTTTTGCAAATTCATCTGCAGCCTTCAGACAGACTTAGCATTATATCTTAAACTCTTCAAGAGATAACCCCATAAAGTGAATGGGGCAGATATGTTTTACTAAACTATTTAATAAACCACACAATTGTTTATTTTTATTTTTTTTAAATAAAAAAATACAGTAATCCAGTGTCATGTGACTTAGTGTCTACATTGCACAGCACTGTAAGCAATAACCGTGTAACAAGCCTATAAATGAACAGTATATTTGTGTGCGTTAATGCTTTGCTATTCCAAAGTATCTCCACATGATTGAAATGGGTGGTTCGAGCCCAGATACAGAAACTGCATTTATTGGCCGACAGGTAATCACTCTAATGGGCTATTTCAAGACGATTAAGAGTAATTTTTTTTGTGTGTTTTATACTTATTGGAAAAAGAAAGCAAGGGAACTAACCCAGAGCGGTGCATAAATAATTTTGAAGCGTAACTCACTTCCTTACATGAAATCTTGACATATTTAAAGAACAGAGGGTTGGAAGCTTTGCATTTCTGCAGCAAAAACCCTAGAATACCCAGAACTATTATAAAAGGCGGCAATCGCACACCTAATGTATTTGAGGGCAATCCACTTGAGATGGGCTAAATGCCACGCTTGATGCTATATCTTAACTTAATGCTTTGCCAATATTTATTCGCCGCCGTGATGATCGTGAGGTTCTGTAGCCGTGTGTGTGGTCTTCAGCCTCCTTTAAGTATCGGCTCTCCAGTGGCACATATGTCAATTTGTCTGGTGATTTATGATGTTGACTAACTGAGCTGGTATCACCTAACTCATTCGGAGAGAGGCTGTACGGGATACTTGGCAGGCGTCCACTTTGTAATGGGAAAAGCAGTAGGCAAGCATAACCCTCATGAGGCAGCCAGGAAAGATGAGAAAATAAGTGGGTCAAGCGCTAGGCACAAGGGCACGAGGATGGAACAGGACCTATGAAATCAATGCCGCTTTCTTCAAGAGTCGCTTTTATGGGATATCGAACACTGCAAAATGTGTTGCAGAGCGGCGGCTGACAGGGAACAGGTGATATCCTTTGATATTTAGCTTTTATTATTTCATCCTCTGCTGATGGCTGTCATTTAAACACATAACAACCGACAAGGTTCATATTGTCTCCCCCGCCACGCTGTTCTTCCCCAGCCTTTGAGCGTGAGGAGTAATCACGGATTCTCTCTGTGTGTAGACTTTGGCGCCACCAGGAACAAAGCTGTGCGTTAGGGGTATCCTGTGATATCCAAAGCTCTTTTTCACTAAATTCTCACTCTGTTTAATGACACCACGGCGAAGGAACATTTGTGACTTTAATGGAAAACATTTCCCGAGACAAACCCCATTGCCAAAACGACTCTGTTGTGTATTCTGCACGGATACCTGAGGTGTCCAGCGAACAGCGAATCTCTCACCTCGCTGACAAGATGTCACGGTTTCAAACAGAAGAACCACATCAGAGACGCAGCATGCTTCTCCCTCGACTTGAAATCATTTATTTATTGCATTCTCGCCATGGGCATATTGCCACTGCTACTCTCAACCCTAAATGTACTGTACTTGTAGCAGTGCCTTAAACATTTCACCGCTTACTACAGGTGTGTTTTCTCAAAGATAAGCCATTTTGCTGTAGGTTAACCTTGTTATCTACCTTACATTGCAATGTTAGGTTTATCTTGAGTTAGCACTTCCTTTGGTGCCTTAAGGTCCCCCACAGGCAAAAGAGAGGATGTCTGGCTCATCAACTGTTTTCTCATTACACTACTTTTTTAGTAACAATACAACACAATGAAGGCTAAGTTAAATTGTAGGGCATTATGAACAACCTATGAATCAATGGAACGGAACAGAGGTGTTCAGAAACGCTCAGAGGGAATTCAATATAGGAGATTTATCTAGACCACTGCGATACTTTATAGACTGGCTAGATATGAGAAGTTTCTGATGCAAGCAACAACGCCACAGGGGAATTCACTGTGAATGAATTATGTGTGCCCAAATTTTAAACATTTTATTGCCAATGGCACACATATGGTCGTCTAGCAAAGGATTCTTTTCCTAAAAAATAATGGCACTAAGTACCACACACAAATTTGGTTTGTTCATTGGTCGGTATATACATTTTAACGTTTTTGAAAGAAGTCTCTTACGATTAATAATAATAATAATAATAATAATATATTCTATAATTTATTCCTGTTTAAAAGCTGAATTTTCAGCAGCAGTATTCTAGTCTGCAGTGCAATATTATCATTCAGAAATCATTCTTCATCTGCTGATTTTCTGCCCAAGAAACCTTTCTAATTATTATCAATATTAAAAAAGTGTGTGCTCATTAATTTTTTTTGTCTATTGTTTTTCAGCATGCTTTGATGAATAGAAAGTTCAACAGAACAGCATTTATTTGAAATAAAATCTCGAATACCATTATAAACGCCTTTACTATCACATTTGATCAAATTAATCCATCCTTGCAGAATAAAATATGTCAAAATATGCAGACCCATTTATTTATGTATATAATGAGTGTGATATTATAAAAACAATATGCTTCCAAAATTGTAATACTTTGTTTTTTTTATTTTGCCATTGTACTTATACGTGATTCAACATACAGTATCTGACATACAGTATATTGATCTGATATTAAGTTAAAACCTGATGAAAAACGTAAAATTGCGGATGCCAATAGAAAACCAGTCTTTTGAAAGCAGAATGAATCAGAAATAAATGTAAAACTGTAAATCTAAAACACTAGAACTCTTCAATGGGCCCCCGAGCATGACACCAGTTTGAAACCCATGCACATAAGGAATGACACAAATCACAATACAGCACAATTGGGCAAATCATATATGTGCCACAATTGTTAAGTCAATTTGCCCCTATTTGTCTGATTGCCAATTCAAGTTCTGTATGATTTTCCAATCATGACTATACTGAAGTAATCCATTGAAGAAATCATAGCAATTATACTGCAGCTTTAATATTGTGTGGGAAATTAGACTAGAGACACTGCTTCTCAAGGCCATATGGGATGCAGCACAGCTAGAGGTCCGTCTGTCGTAAAGATACGAGATGAAAGCATCCAGCAAATATAGAAAATGGGAAAATCTAATTTCTATATATCTACGGTTAACCAACTGAGAGCAATACAAGAGCAATTGTAGAATGTAACAGCAGAAAGCAGCAGAAAAAAAAAAAGGATAAAACTGCTAGAAGGAGACGGCTTCCAAGCCCTCTTGCATGATTTTAGTAAATGGTTTAATTTGATATAAATCATCGTCGAGCTAGATGGGGGAATATCTCATTTACAAATTGTGTCCTCATTTGTTAGTGGCACGGCACCTCAATTACCCGCCAAGCAGCTTTTTATTTATTCATGCGCACAAAGTCATGTATTCATGAGGATTAAGCAGAGACTGGCAGCCACAGACAGCATATTTTAACAGAAGGGGAAAATCTGACACACAGTAGATGGGGGGGGGGGGGGGGAATGGAGGACCCGTGGCTTTGTGCATTTGTAGGTCAGTGCTTGGTCAGTTTCCCAAACAGTTCCATTCTGAGAAATCATCCTCAGAAAGAAAAGACTTGGGGCACAAACCTAAAAGTATAAGTCATTGAAAAATACAAATTCAGACATACTTTACTCACCCTTATGTTGTCTCAGCCTTTCTTACCATGAATGCACAGGGCGATTTTTTTTTATTTTATTTATTAAAGTGAACGTGAATGGGGACTGAGTGTTTCAGGCTCCAAATGGCAATACATAAGTGTTTCTTCAATTAAAAAAAAAAATACTTATTTAAGAGATGAAATTAATATGTTTTCATTTATTTCATTTAATTTAATAGTACAACAAATGCAAAGTGGTACTGACGGCATTGTTACATTTTCTTTTGCATTAAGTTTGTATGAGAAACAGGCAGAATTTTTTGTTGTTTTTCAACAACTTACATTTATGAGAGAATAGCATATGATTTGGGAATGAATCATTCGTTTGAGTCTGTTAATGTTTAACACATGGAGAGGAAGATCCTCATTGAAAAACAGCTATTTTATGACTTCATAAGACTCCTTAGAGTACATAAGTCAACTGGACATTTATTTGGTCTTTTTATGACACTTTTGCATTCTTTTTAAAGCTTGAAAGCTCCAGTCTCCATTCACTGTCAATGCATGGGAAAGAATGAAGTTGCGTAATTGATGACAACATTCTCATTTTTGGCTGCACTGAGAATAAACCTGGTCTTGTGGATTTAAATAAAAAAAGATGTACTTTATCCAAATAGGAATGGATCCCTGCTATGCCAGTCTAATGAATTCCCACTGTATTGTACATGCACAAAAGAGGGGGAGGTGATGTTGTGACATTGTGTAGGAGAATACGGAGAGTGAATTGGTGTAGCTATTTGTGTGACTGATTTTTATAATAAACCACATGACCGCATTAAAACATACAGTGCAGCGTGAAATGCGCCACAGGACAAACACTCATTCTGTTACTTGAAAGCAAGGAACACCAGATATCTCCATTTGTCCTCCTGACTCGCACTCCTCATCAGGAAATCCTGGTTATTTTTTTTTTTTTCTCCAGCCTGTACTCAAACCCACATTGGACACATTTATCAGGATTCAGCAACACCATTATGACAGGCCTTATCAAATTATCTGCCGGCACAACTGGCTGTGAGTGAAGAATTAGAAACACTAACTTCACTGAGGAATGCAATTTGCTTGGATATAGCGTGTCGAATGCTCGCGAGTGTGGCGCGGGGCCCAGTGAAGCGTTAACAGAATGGTCGCTGCATCCTGATTGGCTGTCTGTTGGGACAGATGTCCTCATGTCGACTTGAGAGGTGGATGTCCCTGCAAGCCATGACAGATGCTCCGAAAGGTAAAACAGATGGAAGTGGCTCGGGGAGCGTGCGGCTATGGGCAGTTAAGTTGAGGAATAATGCGAATAATCATTCTAAAAAAGCAACAAAAAAAAAAAGCTGCTCATCACAAAGAAGAAAAGGGGTCCGTGTCCATGCATACCCAGACAGCCCGGCAAAGGGACAGACACAAAACTCCTGAGAATGATTAAATCGTCTCCCACTGTTCGGCCCAGGCAGCTATAATCAGATGCTCTGCTACCCAGTATTTCTTAGACAGGGGAAGAACAGGTGTGCATCATCACGCCGGGATCCAAATATGCAAACCAGTTCCCAAGCTCAAGAGTGTTTACCGGTGTTGCTAAGAAATGGAGTGTAAAATGCCAAATTAAATACACCTTGTACACCGTGTTTGCTGAGAAATTTAAATTCCAAACACCTTTGGCATAATGAAATGCCTACTAGCAATCTTAACAGGATGATTAGTCACAGGACAGGCCAGTTCGAAAAACGTGTGTGCTTTGATTTAGCACTAAGCAGAACCATAATGCAGCGTACTGCGTCTTGGCTTGGTGACGTCTGTGCCACGGAAGAGGTTACATTACCGACATGAATCGCAGCCGGCTTGTGTTTTTGCTCCTTCAGGTGCTCTCATTTTTAACTTATGAAACCCTCTTCACAAGGGAGTTTAAAAATGAGACAGCAATACAGAGCGGGCACATTTCTCTCAAAATAAGGGCCCAGGCATTCATTGGATAAACACGGGACCTGGTTTATGGGTTCTATGTGCGGGTTGCCATTGGAGACACGGTGTCTCTACAAAGACATGCATAATTAACTGAAACTGTAGAGTGTGGAGGTGTAAAAGAGATCTACGGGCTGAAACGCATCAAGACGTCTATTATCAGTCGAGCATCTCTCGTCATTAGAATGCAAATCTAAAATTTCAAGGACAAAACCCTCATCAACTGGTGCAATAGTCCTCCGCTGTCATCAAGCTGGGCCCTCGCGCCATACGTTTGCTCCGTGCAAGAGCCTAATGCTGTGTGTGCCTTAGCATGCCATGCCTCGTTTTGAGTTGCATTTTTACACTGACAGCAGGTCTGATCATCAATTATTATAGCTCACTGGCTCTAAAATGGGCATATCCCCTGGTGTGACACTTGCATCTTCGACCATGGGCATGAGAGAGAGAGAGAGACGGAGGAGAGTGAGAGAGTTAGCCCAGAAGAGCAGTGCACCCGCATACACAGTGACATCAGGCATCAAAGTGGCAGAGGCGAACGGCCATGCCGCAAGACAACATCTGCCTCCCACTGTGGCCGACTAGTTAAGCCAACTACACAATCAAGGACAAGCTCGGCTCCTCTTTAAAAAAAAAAAAAAAAAAAACACTGCAGGCCTCCTGTAAAAAATCAAACTGAAAGTTTCACCATTTTAACAAAAAAAAAAAAAAAAAGAATGTAAAATGCAACAGTAAAACCTTTTAAAGCGGTTTAATATTAGACATTTGAATGCTTTGGAAAATTATATTAGACTTTACCTCCAAAGGAAATTGGAATTTTAAATTACTGAAAAATATATGTTTTGGAAGTTTGTGTGTAAGCAATGAATAAATTATTAATTATAAGTTGGACTTAAATAATGTAGTCTACATGTTATACACATTGTTTAATCATTTTAAGGTACAACAGATTAGTGTTCAAGAAAGTTTGTATATTCGTATTATAATATATAGTTATGGGCTATAAAATGCACAGGCACCGCATTCATGTACAGTACCATACACAATATAAGCAGGCACATAATGAAGTGAAGTGAAGGCCAATTATGGCAAGCCATACTAGAAATCTCTACATTTAACCCAACCAAGTTAGTGCACACACATTAGGAGCAGTGAGTAGTGAACACACACTGCAAACCGTGGACACACACACACACACCTGGAGCAGTAGATGCAGGTTAGGTGCCTTAAGCCGTTTCAGTCGTTTTCTGCTGGTATTTAGAATCGAACCTGCAAACATTGGGTTACAAGTCCGACTCTCTAACCATTAGGCCACAACCACCCTGAAATTATTTATTTTATTTTATTTTAAGGTTTAATTTCATTCTCAATAGTAATGCCAATGAGTTGCAACAACTGCTTTTGTAAAAACATAGTTGCATAATTCCATAGTGTAGATCTTGATTAAATCATACTGCTTGGACCCATAGTAGCACAGTTAATAATGAGACTTAATCAGTGAACAATCAGTGTCTACCCCCCTTTGACTAGAAAGCAAGAATGTGGTAAAGACAGATTTATATACAGTATCTGGTTCAGCATGGAACATTTTACATGGCGTGACAGATGTTGAACAGCAAAAACCCCTGGGAGTTGCGACCGCCTGGAATGAGAGCAAATCAATGCAACCAAGCAGGTGTGCAGAAGAATCAGGGCATAGGGACATTCGTAGCTGGTCGCTTCTCCGGCTAGTGGTGCACTTTGGTGGCCCGCCTCGACGCATAAGCCGCAAAGTGGCAGGCAACTGCTTGACCCTCCTGGTCCTCCGCTGCCTGGAGGTCCCACAGATGTTTGGTAGCAGCAGCATGGCCTGCAAACTTGACCATGGCAAATGTGATGAATGCACCAGTTCTTCTGTGCACAGGCTACGCCTCTGCCAGGCCTTCATGTTCAGTGTCAAGCCCTCAAAATCTCCTGTCATATTTTGTTAGCCCAAACATTTCCTGCCAGGGCAAGTCTAATCCATCCTCTGTGTGTCCCAAATGAAATCCTTTTCCCTCCACTCAGCAAAGCTCCCTGGTTCCCACACTCCATCTGTCTGTGTTACTAGCCCCAAGCTCTTTCTGAAGTCATCCATTTGTTTGAGAATACCAATTTATCAAATAATCAGTGCTAACATTGATCACTGGACCACAGGGTGCCACCAAGTAATCCGGTTCCTGCATGCACGCGCACACACGCACCTAGATTAGATCCCACTGACCTGTGTGAAGATAAAGGACTAGGAGCTAAAAAGCCATTACTTATTCACATTCGATCGGCCTCATATTTGCTGCGTCTCGCTCCTTTCGTTGACAAATTGGAAATAGAGCAAGCTATGTTTTGCTTTGAAAGAACAATATCACAATATTTAAATTTAACCATCCTAAATGGACCAGATGCCTTATACTGTAGGTAGATCGAAATGCCCTGGTTTACAGAAGAATTTGCACATTTGATTTCATGAATAAGCAATAGCCAATTTGAACTAATAGCAAAATCTAAAATGCCTTCAACGTGTGTCAAAGCTATGGTTATTAACAAGACTTATAGATATATGAAAAATGAAATAAAATCAATAGAGTTAGTGTCACCAAAAATACAATCTCTAAGATGCTGAGACTGTTTAGCTCTAAAAGAACATATTGATGCTGGGTTATTTTGGTCAATAAGCCTATTTGAGGCCCATCTTTATCCTTGGCACTGTCTGCATAAGAAAAATGAGAAAGAGGTGAGGACATGCATTTTAATCAATTCGCTGTGGCATATTTTAGAGACCCACTTCTCTGTGTAGACACAATTGTCCTAACATTAGATGCTGGTAATAATCATGCATAATTTGAGTTAATATAAATACACTTAATTTGGGCTCTTGAAACAAATGTCCTCAAATTCGGGTTTTATTAGAATTGTGAAAACAAATAAATTACAGTACGTGAATAAAACTGAAGGTTAAGCTGAATTAAAAAAAATATATGTTTTTTTTGTTTGTTTTTTATAATTTAATAGTGCAACATAACTCCTAATACATGCTGTTGGTCCCCCACATGCTGTCAAAACAGCGATGACCCGCCGAGGCATGGACTCTACAAGACCCCTGAAGCTGTCCTGTGGTATTAGGCACCAAGCTGTTAGCAAGCAGATCTTTCTGTAGGATGTGAGACGGTGCTGTCATAGATCAAACTTGTTGGTTCAGCTCATTTCACAGATGCTCGATTTAAAATGAGATCTGGGGAATTTGGAGGACAGGGCAACACCTTGAACTCTTCGCCATGTTCCTCAAACAATTCTTGAACAATGTGTGCAATGTGTCAGGGTGCATTATCCCTGCACTTCTACCAGGGAACACCACTGTCATGAACGGGTGTACCTGGTCTGCAACAATGTTTATGTAGCACCATACACAGGAGTGCAATGATCAACAATATTCACTTTAACCATGATTGGTCATAATGTTTTGGCTCATCAGTGTACATTTAGTTATTCCATTCTATCAGTTTTTTTTTTTTTTTTTTTTTTAAGAACCAATCCAAAGATTTTTAGGATGTATTATTTGTATAAGAGACCAACATTCTTGTCAAAGCTCTATAACAAATGGCACTTAATAAAACATCAATATATACATTTTTCAGTGGCTTCCTGTGTTTTCCTGCTGCACCTGAATAGGGAAGCCGGTTTGGCTGTTCGTAACAGGCTGGATTCTGAACACGTCAAGGAGGTCAGTGTTTCTGAAGGATGATAGACTTCTAACAAAATGCGTTTGATTGATGGAACTGGAGTCTGCAGTTCTGGGTCTGTTCACAAAGTGAATCAAGACCATGAAAAATTGATGTGTATCCAAGTCATATATCCTGGCATTTTAATGCTTTGATAATGAGCTGCTCTACATATTTTTTCTGGCAACCATACATGAAAGTGGCCACTGAAATAATGCCATTTGGGAGAGACCTAATCAAAATGACATTTAGATGATGAAGCATCAAAGTGTCATGCATAGAAGTGCCTTTGCAGTCCGTGTTCCAGTCATGATTGGTCTGTCAGTCATGATTACATTTCTTCATATGCTATAAGAACAAACATTAGGTCTAACAGTCAAATATTACTTATAACAGTGCTATAATTCTTTTGTCAATTACTATTATTATTTTTGTTATGAATTTTTTTTTTATTGATGGGTCCACATATTTTTGAAATCGTATGAACCAACTAACCAACCAATCTTTATTAGGGCTGGGTAATAAATATCGATTTCTCGATATTAATCGATTCTCATTTTTTTACAAACCGATATCGATTCTTAAATCTCAAGAATCGATTAGTCATCATGTTTCATTTGAATGAATGAGACATTGTATCGTGGCTGCGCGCATCCACCAAATCGCAATAATCTTTGTCCTTTGTTACTATTGATATGAAACAAAGTCTCAATTTTCAAATTACATCCATTTTCTTTAGAAATTCAAAAACATAAATTGCGTTTTGCCGTTTTGGCGTTGCTCCAGAGAAGCAGCAGTGCTCTCTCTTCCGGGTTAATAATACCAGCTACAGCGCGAAATAAACATGAATGAGCATCTGAAAGTGTGTTAAAAGATAGAGTACAACTTATCGAAATCCGTATCATGTCACATTGATTCGCTCAATTTGCGTTTCAACCATGGAAAGACGTCAATTAAACAGCTTGTAATCAATGTCATGTATCGTCATATTTACCTCAGAAAACCCACATAAACTCGTTAGTCCACACTCGTTGGTGTTCTTAAATATTTAATGCATATTTGAATAAATCTGGCAAGTTTTTATGACAGCCATCATTTAAATGTTTATATGTCATATAATCTTCTTCTTATAAAAATAAATAAAGTAATTTAAGTGTTTGTATAGCTACAAAACAGTTAATTATTACCTTCATATTAGGCTAATGAAGCCTAGTAGGCTACAACTAGACTATATATATATAGACCATAGTTTACAGCATTTAAGAGATTTGATTCCCTTGAGAAAAAATGCCATTTATTGTAACTGATATCCAAAATAATCGATATTGAATCGAATCGAATCGTAATCGAAATCAAATCGAATTGCAAGCTTGTGAATCGAAATCGAATCGAATTGTGAAATTTGTCTCAATACCCAGCCCTTATCTTTATATAATAATAATTAGTAGTAGTATTAAGTATTGTCCATATTTTAAAAAATACATTTGAAATATACATATATTTAAGTAAAAAAAAGTCGAAATCATTATCTCACGCTACCATTTGTGACAATTGATAAACCCATATGTTCGATGAGTTGTGTCGAAAAAAAAAAGTCTGTTGCTATGTGCCAAGAAATGTTTTGAATAAATTTGTCCAGCTATGTGATATGTTATACAAAAAAGCGATCCTATTAGTTTTTGAAGTTTACTTTGAAAGTCAGGTCCAACCTTCAGAAAATTCTCCACTATCAAACCTGTCGATTCTGAGAGCCTGTGGATTACTCCTCTTGCAGAGGGTGCATGCATATTTAATTATCTGTTAGTTTGTAAATCTGTATTTCTTTCGGTTTTCATTTTTTTTTTTCAAGGGCAGGTGATTTTGATTTTCAGAATCACACTACTTGTCAGAAAAATGAGACATATTGACTTGATCGCCAGTTGTTAGCAAGTGCTTTTGAGCTTGGTGTTTGAAGTTCCCCCACAGAGTTCCGAATAGTTTATCCGGAGATGCAATCAAACGTGACAGCAATTGATCCATCTCACAAATCAGACATGAGACTTACTGAACATGTTAACAAGCACCAGATAGCTGTTTAATTGCCAGAGTCTTTGAAATCCCAGTCAGAGAGTTTTGCGGTGGTTTTCATGCTGTACTTGTATTCATACAGAAAGTGCTTCATATGAGCCAATAATGTCCAGAAGGACATATTCTTGACTGTTGGACTAAGAATATTTTGGCAGGATATTTAATCGGCAAAAGGTATCTGCTTCTCATTAAACAGTTATTTAATCCCCTTGATAAATTTTAATTAAATAGTTAATCTGATGATTTCAAACTGGTTATGCTTAATAATACAATGGAGATTGGTTTAATCAACAAAAACTCAAAATATTATCTGGACCACATTAATTATTGAAATATCTATATATAATTAAGTTGATTTGACAAAAGAAAAAAAATATTTTGATAACAAATCATGAATACATATATAATCAGACATACAAAAATAGAATGGGAGGGTGAAACCAAAGCTAAATAAATATACATTATGAATAAACACATTTCCTAATACATTTCTTATACATTTGAACATTTCAAATGATATAAATTATGTATATTTATTCATTTATTTTTGCCGTATTCCCCAGCAGCACAACAGCTGCTTAATACACTGTTTTGGAGCTTCCTTGCATGACACATTTCTAACTCTCCCAGGGAAACAAAGAAGATTTTAGAGCTTTGACTTGAATTTCCAGATCAATACATTGTCTCCTCAAGACAACTATCAATGGCATTTGAAGTAGACTAAACACAGGTTCCCCTCAATGCAGCTCAAATAGTGAACTATTTCCCAAATCCCAGTTGGCTATGATGGATAAACAGATTAAACCAATCTAATCCCACCTGACCAGACCCAGACATAAAATGGGCAAAGACGGGAGAAAAAAAGTCAAAATTGGCACAAGTAAAATGTGTAGATTCATATTGGCGCTAGCTTAGCCTGGGTTTCCCCATATTGCCTTTAGATTTTATTTATGCTGCTAGGTTGTCTGGATACAATAGACCAAATTTTCGCCTCATCTAGGGGACCAATCACTGAACGGGGAAGGAGCAACCAGACGATGACGACGTCTATGTAAAACACCAAAGCAGTTGTTTACATCTATGGATCCAACATGGCAGCAGACGCGAGAGTATTCACACTGGAATCGTTTGTACAGTGTCACATCTGCGGCTCCAAAGCTACATATCGTTAGCCTCATAGCATGATTGCCATTTTGTGTTTTTTCTTGATTTTCATAGACATTGAAATATGACTTAGGCAATCATGCTATGAGGCTAACGATATATAAGCGAGCAGAAATACAACTATTCATTTGTTTTTTAGAAGTTGGTAATTTAAAACATTGATAGTCTTGAAAGTTTGTTATGGGGAGGTGTACAACATTCGCATATAAATGTTAAACAAAAAAACAACTCAGAAAATGGCCTCAATCTATTAGTTTCAGTCATACTTTCGATATGTTTACAAGACTGCAAGTCTCATTGAGACTTGGGTTTGACGTTAGTCAGGCTAGAAGCAGCTGGTAATAGGTTTCAAAACCCTGCAGCACAAAATCAGATATTTGTTTGGTTTGAGAGAAGCCAAGTTTGCAAATATGGTTTGGTTCAAATGACCTAATATGATTACTGGTGTCCCGTGGAAGGCCTTTAACAAACATGCAAGCAAAAAAAAAAAAAAAAAAGAGGATGAAGAAAGAATGTAGAAGCTTTTTCATCTCAGTCGTTTCATTTCGCGTCTGTTTTTATTCATTTTAAACTCAAGTATTCATGCGCGCTGAGCCGATGATGAGATTCCATGCTCTCATGGTTGAAATACAGGCACTGCTTTGATGCAGTTGTCATATTACAACTTTAAGAGAGATATTATGCTTAAATCAGTCAGAGTATTGCTATTATAATAAAAAGGAACAACAGCTAAAACTGCTTTTCAGGCCATCTCATAATCAACCAGAGACTTGCAGTCAGTCACTGACATATGGTTTCATCTGAAGCACAGGTTTTCATCCACAGCATCACTCTTAATGCTAAACCTTGATGTAATATGCAGAAATTGAAACAGTTTCAGATTTGTAGCCTTTTCCCCTGTTGATTATCAATAATTTCTGGACGCGAGACAGCTCTGAACCTATAAAAGTCACAGTTTGGAGTAAAAAAAGAGGGTGATTATAATAGGGTAAAGGAAAACATAATTTAGTGTAATATATTCATTACTGATAGCTGAATCAGATAATAGACAGCCTGATTTGATTGAATGAACATGCATTTTACGCAGCATCCCATCTCTTATGGAATGTTTATAACATTGTTTTACACGTTCCGCTTGAGATTATCGGAAAAGGCCAACCCAGCATCTGCTTTTACCACTGACAGCAATAACAGCTATGCTCTGCCTAAGTGAAAGAGTGAGAGAGCGTTTAATATCTTAGGCTAAACCAAGTCCATGCATGTTTCTGTTTTAAACGTTCCAGTGAAAAACAATAACAAAAATTACCCACGAATGCACTTAGGGAAAGTATAAACTGTACATTAAAGCTCTTAGTAAAAGTGTATGGATGTTGTTAAAACTGTAATCTTATTATATTTAGAATGAATAAAATGGATTGGTTTATTTGAATTGTGTTATTTTTTTATACCAGATTATATATTAGGAAGGCAAGACATAAGCTGGTCACATGAGGCCATATGTTTCACATCGGGAAATCTCTTTACTAATGACACGGCGGCAACATGCTTTTAGCTGGGGAAATGGAGACTCCCTGAGACTAAATCTGTTAGACTGCACTATAGACGCATGAGGAAATCTTTACATGCGGAAGCAAAACAAACTTTATGAAGGCACTTCATAAGGTATATGTCTCCATTAATCTGTATATATGAGTTGAAATTAATGTTTTATTCAGGAGCAAATCTATGAATATGGCATTACGGCATCAATTCAGCATTTCTTTGTCCTTCAAATGAAAGGTTTTAGACGGAAATATGAAAAGAAAAAAAACATATGTAAATAGTATTATTTTACACTACCCTTCAAAAGAGGTAAAGCAAGATTTTAAATGATAACAATATTCTGCAAAATTCAGATTCATTAAATAGATCAAAAGTGACAGAAGTCATTTGTAGTATATTTACCCCTTCAAATAAAGGCTGTTCATTGAAGAAAAAAAATATCACAATTTCTACAAAAATATTTCAAATGTTTTCAACATTGATTATACTAATGCTAAGAAATGTTTCTTGAGCGGTAAATTAGCATATTATTATGATTTCTGAAAGATCATGTGACAACTGAACAACGGGATGCTGAAAATTCAGCTTTGATATCCAAGGAATAAATGGCGTTTTAAAATATATTCATATTTAAAGAAAACAGTTATTTTTAAAATGTTAATGATAATTTATAATATGCTATTTTTTTACTGAATTTTGATACTGTACTTTATCAAACGGAGCTTAGCGAGCATTAGAAACATCTTTTAAAAAAATAATAATAATTTAGTACCAACCAACAGTAGTGTACTGTCCATAGTGGGTTGCTTCATGAGGGCAGAATAAACTTGCAATCTTGGTAGCCCAAACACCATTGGATAATTTTCACTTTCAGAATAAATTGGTATAGCTAACCATAAATAGCATTTTTTCAACAATGGCCATATCAGCTAGCACAACATTTCCAAAATAAAATATTGATGATTGCTAGTTCCAAAGCATCTTCATTGGCTGCTCTTTCCATTAGTCATTTGGTGGCCACACGACACATAATGAAATTTTCCAAAAGGAAAACGTCTGTGAGGGTTATTAAAGGCGTACATCAACACACACCGCAACGCTGCATTAGTATACATCTATAAATAACCCTTATGAAATTAATCTAACGTATTTGGAAGGAAACAATGTGACTCATGCAATTATGAAGCACACCATTACGGCAAATTAGCTTTGTATTCACCTCTTTCAAATACTCAGCAAGGCAGGATGATGTAATTGTATATTACCCATGGTATTTCCAAACAATCCATTCACAACCAGAAAATTTACTGAGTTTGTTTGCTTGACAAAGACGTAACCACCTGGATTCGACGGCGGCGCTGATCACGAACATACACTTTAATGCATAATACTGTTTGATGTTAAGTACAAAGGTTTGGCCGCCTGAAGGGACAGTGAAGATTTAAAAAATGTTAATTGTATGAGAAGTTCCTTTTTCCCTCTGCCAGCTGTTCGGGAGGAGGGAAGCAAAGGGTGGTGGCAGAGAGACAACAACATCCATGCTAATTCGGTGAACGGCAGAAACGAGTTTTTAGCCAACCGGCCAGAGGCCGTGGCAGATTTGAGCTGCTCGGGGCACAGTGTGGCGAAAATGAGCAAACTACACTGGTGGCCGTCTGATAAAGAGAGCCTGAGGAGGCAAAGCCAAAAGGAGCCATAAAACGAATTGCCTCCTGCCTCGTAAATAACAGTAACATAAATGTCACATGAACTTTATTTCGAAAGCGGGCGGTCTAATAAAGATGCTGTTTTTTAAAAAAAGGAGCGGAGAAATACATTGTCATAAGGTGGCCGTATCCTCTGCTTTTACACCTCTTATTACTCAAGCCGAGATGACACGCGAGACCGTGTCACGCCACCTTTTCGCGCGTAAACCTGCTTCACGTCACCTATTTCACTGGGTCTGCCACCGGTACACTGTTCTTTCTCTCAATTCCCCGTCGTCATGCTGTCTCTCTCTCTCTCTCTCTCTCTCTCTTGTTCTCACTCTTTTCAAATTGAGACGACAAGATAAGCGATTGCCACAGCTACAGCTGCCTGCTGCTCATTGATAAAACCATATCTAATCCGTCTTGGGCTCCCTACGCCTCCGATGCACTCCTCTCACAGTTTCAGAGTCAGTCAACAGAGAGGGGATCTATCTCTCTTTTTGAACTCTCAAACACAGCATCAGTTTTTATCTGTGAACTTTTGGGCTAGGAAACGGGAACCGAATGAGACGGTTGGCTTCTTTCCTCGTCGAGAGCACGCTGGGGGTCCCGCCATGCTCGAGGGGACGGCATCAGCCTTTTCTCTCCTGCTTTACGCCATCTCGACCCTCCGCACCATACTGCCGATTATATAAATGACATGTTTTTTTTATCAGCAGCAAATGATCTTGGGATAAAAGTTCATCATGTATTTTTTTCATTTTAAGCAATGTTGGATTGCTCATGTTTATTCATGATGAGACTTTCAGGTGTTTCAGCTCGTGCTTTGACAATAGAATAAATGATCGATTTTCTGTGCAAAGAATGGTTTGCTTGAATGGATGAAGTTGAGGTGAAAAGAAATATAGTGCGATAAGAATATTGACTTCAGAATTCCCTTTTGTATTTCTTGCTATCATTTGCTGTCTGTTGTAAATGAATTACCTGGCAGCAATTTAGCCTACAGATAGAGGGAAAAAAAAAAATTATATATATATATATATATATATATATATAAGAATGTCCACTTTGCCAATTAACCCAGTTCCCAAATGACACGAACGTCGTGCTCCCATTTACAAGGCTGATTTTATGAAGCCGGAGATGCATCCATTGCAGAATATTAATGAGCCACAGAGCAAACACTTAGCATATGCAAATCACTGCTAGTGTTATAGTTTGTTCCTTTCTACAGGATGGTGCACAGAAGCAGCCCATTATCCAGCCTGTTGTTATCTCTCAGTGTATGAAATAAATAGTAAAAAAGGTCATATGTGAAATTATTCATTTGTGGACTGTGTGTATACAAGTCTACATCTTATCCTATAACATATTTAAACATCAAAAAATGTATTTAACCCTGCTCCTGCCGATTGACTGTCCTGGGGTGCGTTTCCCGAAAGCATCGTTTGCCAACTATAGTCACAAGTTCCGTCATTATCAGCATAGTTCAACGAGTCGGTGTTTCCCGAAACCATCGTTCCAACGAACATTCGCAAACAGCATCGCAAAGTTGTGTGGTTTGAACGACAGCTCTCGACCTCACTCTACTATGTAAGAACGAGCCAAATATTGAGTCTGGTAATAAAGCAAAATAACTGAGAACAATTAGAAATAGTCCTCAGATTACATGTTTGTAATTTATATAAAAAAATCTAGCGTTAATTGGATCTCAAACAGTTTCTTTAAAAGTAGTTATTATCCCACCACGTGCGAAACCAACGTGGTTGAACGATACTTTGCGACAATGGGTTTCGGGAAACAGTCCAGGGGTGTGTTTCCCAAAAGCATCGTCAGCCAACTATGGTCGCAAGTTCCGTCGTTATCAGCATAGTTCAACGAGTCGGTGTTTCCCGAAACCATCGTTACAATGAACATTTGCAAACAGCATCGCAAAGTTGTGTGGTTTGAACGACAGCTCTCGACCTGTGGTTAGAAGCATCGTTTCTATATTGCATGACATCTGGACGTAATAAATCCTTATCTTGAGCAAAATAAGCAAGCAGACATTCAGTACAACCGGTGCCTTTTATTTAGTATAGATAAAAATGGAATTTACGTCTTTTAGTTTGTCAAAAGATTTAGTAACGTGTTTGAAGAGTGCACATGTGCGAACGTGCTCTACTATGTGAGAACGAGCCAAATATTGAGTCTGGTAATTAAGCAAAACAACTGAGAACAATTAGAAATGTTCCTCAGATGACATGTCTGTAATTTATATAAAACAAATCTAGCGTAATTGTATCTCAAACAGTTTCATTAAAGGTAGTTATTACTCTACCACGTGTGAAACCAACATGGTTGAACAATTCTTTGCGACAGTGGGTTTCGGGAAACAGCCTTGACTAGCTAATTGATTTTTCCAACGATGCATCGTGCTATGGTAGTGAATCAGCAAACTACGTCGTTGTACGGGAAAAACAACGTTAGCCAACTATGGTCGCAATTTCCATTGAACTCTATTGGTAACGACGGAACTTGCGACCATAGTTGGCTAACGATGCTTTTGGGAAACGCACCCCTGACTATCTAGTTGATTTCTCCAATGATGCATCATACTATGGATTGAAGCAGTGAACGACGTCGTTGTACGGGAAACACACCCAAGCACAGTTCATCTCCAACCCTAATTAAACACACCTGCCTTTAATTTTCAAGTGATCCCGAAGACCTTAATTGGTTGCTTCAGGTGTGTTTGATTAGGGTTGGAGATAAACTTTGCTGGACAGCTGATGGCCAGGTTGGGCACTCCTGACTTAGGGACACCAAGTTATTTTGCAGGCTAACTACAAAGGGATTAATTAACTAAAATGATCTTTTCCAAAAATTAGTGATGTGGTGTGACAAAATGCTATTTTGCTATCATAATATTTTGGCAAATGAGCCAATAATCAATGTTTTACAAGAATATGTCTCTATTAAAGGATTAGTTTAATAGAATATTGATTTGAAAAAAAATCTGTCATTAACTATTCACCCTTGTGTAGTTCCAAACCCTAAACACAAATGATCACTTTTATTTTTGGCCAGAGGCCCAGTTTCGCTAAATGTCAAAACGCGTCCCAGGAGGCTGTCGGCTCTGACGCAACTTGAGACATTTTTCTGATCAACACGCATACATAAAGAACATCACATAAGGTACAGATACTCCAACTTGCTTGCTTTATGCGCAAGAACAAACATAATTGGTTCTCACAAATCAACAAGGCATGTTTGAGCTCCTGTTTGCAATATTTAATATGCTCTATTTATTTGTGTTGATCAATGTTTATATGCAAATAAAAGCCTACATTAAATCTTAATTAAATCACCAATGGCGTCTTTTCAAAAGACTTGGACTAAACAGCTTGATTCATATGGATATATTTTATGATTTCTTAATAAACTTTTTGAAGCATGAATTTTAAATGGCTTTCGATGGAGGGAGATAAATCTTTATTGTGTTTCAAGGATGATCAAAAAAAAGTATTATGCAGTACACATTTTCTTTACCTAAAGTAATTTGTCCAACTGATTTGAATTGGAAAGTTCTCAACTTTTGGGAGTAAGTACAACTCCTGGTCATATATATAAGGGGTCACCAACCTTAAACTGAGAGCTACATTATGTTTACTGAGTCATATGAAGGGCTACCAGTTTGATACGCACGTCTGAAATAACAAATTTGCTCAGTTTGCCTTTAGTTACGCATTATTAATATTGATTAATGATACTCATCTTTGTGAAGACACTGATCACATTAATGATTTCTCACAATAATCATCAACAACGACAATAAGGTTGGAAACAGATATCAATATTCAGCACTTTCTTCTCAGTAATTGTTACATTTTCAGATGATCACTAACATCACTACATTTCATTGGAAAAATGTCCCATTTTCACTAGCCATTGACAAACCCTTTTAGCAAATCATGAACTATGTTGCAAAAAATTATCAATCATGTATTGTTGAAAAATCAAGTTACTTTTAAATAAATCTTGTCGCTTTTTGAACAAATGACCAAATCTGCGGAATTTTTTAACACACTTTTAAATTGAACACAAAATTCAACTTCTCCATGGTATGAACTTCTTCATACAACATCTGGTATCGGTTTCTTTCCTAGTGGGAAGACTGGCATTGCATGCTGTTCACCAGTGTATTGTAATCTGGTATAGGGGTGGTGATGGCGCAGTGGATAAGACACATGCTTTTGCTGTAAGAGAACCAGGTTCAAATCCACTGTGAGACACCAATGTGTCCCTGAGCAAGACACTTAACCCCTAGTTGCTCCAGAGCCCTGTGACCTCTGATATATATAGCAATTGTAAGTCACTTTGGATAAAAGTGTCAGCTAAATGAATAAATGTAAACTTGACCCTGCAGCTGTGAATGAGTATTTCAGATGTCCATCAGTGAGGCGTGTTCTGTGTTTATTCTCCATCTGAAAATGCCTTCTTCTTCTTGATCAGAAAATGTTTAGCTCTAAATGACACTTCAGTTGCTTTTTGCGTTTTTTCACGGTTCTCATGAAAAAAGGCTGTTGCTTACCCAAAGCTGCCGTTAGCTCACAGGCTTTTTCTGCCCATAGTGCACTTCCCGGTGGGTGATTAGTATGGTAACTTTTGTGACACGTAGTGAAGTGTCTCTACACATTGTGCCACTTTGCCATCGGCACGGTCGCCCCGCAAATGAGACACACGCAGGTTTTTTTCACAGTCGTAAAAAAGAATTCCTCCTTCCAATCGTTGTGAAAGTGATACGATTTCTTCCTTTTTTTCTGCCATGTTTTTGGAGCAAAAAACTGCTTTCAGCTACTATCTTCGCTGCGCCCGCTCGTGTTGGTGACCCCTGTATAGATACTGTATGTATATTTATTTATTTATTTATTTATTTATTTATTTTTAAGTGACCTGAGGGTGAGTAACTACTGACAGAATTATAATTTTTGGGTGAACCAACCCTTGAAATCACTTACAGTAGAGGATTCAGATTCATCTGGGGTGTGTTTCCCGTACAATGACATAACTCGATGCTTCACTAGTACTATGCATTGTTGAAAAAAATCAGCTAGTCACGACTGTTTCCCGAAACTACTGTATATTGTCGCAAAGTGTTGTTCAACCACGTTGGTTCATGACGTCATGCTCATGGTGGAGTAATAACTTATTTTAATGAAACTGTTTTGAGATTGAATTAATGCTAGATGTTTTTAATATAAATTACAGACATGGCACCTGGAATGTTTCAAATTTTTCTCAGTTATTTCGTTTTATTTCCAAAATTCAATCGTAGGCTCGTTCTTGCATAGTAGAGCACGTTTGCACATGCACAGTCTTCAAAAACGTTACTTTAAATATCTTGACAAACTCAAAGACGTAAATGACATTTGTATGTATTCTAAATAAAAGACAAAGGTTATACTGAATGACAGCTTGCTTATGTTGCTCAAGATATGGATTTATTAAGTCCACATGTCATGCAATTTAGAAACTATGTTTCGAGCTGTCGTTCCAACCACACAACTTTGCGATGCTATTTTCGAATGTTCGATGGTTCATCTTATCGAACTGACTCTGAATCATGACTGACTGAATCATCACTCACTGTTGTTCTTAAATCTCATACAAGGCATTTCACATCTTCATTTTTTGCAGTGAAATAAATATTTAATTTGTAAATGCTGCTGTTTATCACCATGTTTTTAATTCAATTGTATAAATAAAGAGTTGTTAAGTTTTGCAGCTCATTTAAAAATTAATATAAATAATTATATTATTCTGTAAACAATGTAATTTAATGTTGCTAGCTACCTTTTGCCAGTTGCTAAAGAGTAGGTTGACTCTATACGTCATGCATAGAATGACGATAGTATACTTTACAGTTCATTAGACGCACACATTAATATGAAAAACAGGAATATAAATATACAGCTCAGTTTGGGAGAACATGTTGCATTATCATAGACAGCAGGCCGGTTCAACAACAGATAATCTAAGTGCAAAGACTGGCCATCATGTGTATGTAAATAGCTTGGCAGGGGTAAAGCTGAAGAAATGCATTCATTCTTACACAACACTGTGAGTGTCACACCTTTGCTGCAATGCAAAGACGTGTGTGTATCAGTCAGAGATGCTATCGTCTCATTTATGGACCAGACAGAGAGGATACCTGCAGGTGTACGCAAGCCAATTTATTTCTCCTGTGTTTTTTTTTTCTTTTCTTCAAACTTGTGTTGCCTCAAAAACATGAATAAAGTTATGGAAATCCACTGATTTTATTGATGTGTAAGCTAGAAAGAGATGAAGAGATTTGTGTTGATCATAGTCTCCCCACAGTTTCCTGATGATGATGCTGAAATGAACCCTGGAATCAAAGGATCCACCAGCCACGCTGGACCGTCCTACGTTTTTTTTTTTTCTCCGAGACACAAGGCCTTTACATCCCAGGGTTAAGGCAAGAATCAAACACAAAGAACACTTTATATGCCTCATGATGAAGAAGATCTCCCAAGCTTACATTCACAAAGAGCAGTCGGTCATACTAATGGCCGTGCGATATAGACAGTAGCCCAGCAGTAAATACTAACCAGCTCTTTTGCGCCTCATTAAACAATAACAACTTGAGCAAATAAACACCCTCCCTAAACATGCATTATTTGCTCCGCAAAGCACTACTGCAGAGGGCAGCATAATGTTCACTTAGCAGCAATGTGCCTTATAAACTACACATTTCTACTCTTTCAGATGGAAAACCAATCCTCAGAGAAGAGAGAAAAAAAATAAACGTAGGGATTTATTGGATGAGATATAAATGAATGGTCAGATTTGAACCGGAATCGATGTCAATTGATTTGAAGTATGGAACTCAAAACTCATCCTGATTCATACACAAGATAAGAACATAAATGGAGAGTTCAGGTTCATAGCGGCTGTGCTATTTTTCTGTCTTGTTTTTGAGTAAAAAAAAAAAAAAGATAAAACAGTCAGATATGGAGATATATTATACGAGTATATATTTACGTGCATTCACACACATACACTAGTTCAAACATTTGAGGTCAGGAAGGGGTGATTAAACTGGTCAAAAATGAGAGCAAGGAAATTTATAATGTTACAAAAGTTTTCAAATACAGTAGTCAAGATTTGATGTGGATCAAAAAAGTTAAATCAAAGTTGAACGAAAAGACAAAATTCATGTATAACGTTGAAAGATTTTGATCCACTTTAAATGTTGACGACTGTATATATTGAACATTTAAACTTTCTATTCATCAAATGAAAAACAGGAACAGTTTCTGCAAAAATATTAAGCTGACCATTGTTGTCAAACATGATAAAGGGATTTTTTAAAGGGATACTCTTTTTTTTCTCACTTTTTTTTTGGAAATAAGGCTCATTTTATGAATATCTGAAAATCGGCTTCTAAATATCTGAAAATCGGCTGAATGGGGGGGGGGGATTATTTAGAAGAATATCAGTGAATGGATTCGAAAACGGTAAAACCCAACTGTTTAACTCTGGGGGAGTAGTAAAATGAGTCTATTTCCAAAAAAAGTGGAGTATCCCTTTAAGACTGGAGTATTGATGTTGAAAATACAGATTCGCAAATATTTAACTGTAATTTAAATAAATTCAGCCTTGGTGAGACTGTTTACTCTATTTTTTTTTTTTTTTTCAAAACATAAAAAAGACCTAACTCAAACATTTGAACAAGTGTACAGGCCTGAGAAATATGTGACAACCATCTGAATGTGTTCATAGATGAAGAATTAAAAAAAAAAAAAAAAACGTGCTAAAAACATTGCTTAGCAATTCATCAACTTTGGAGGCCATTCACAGTACAGTGACCTCCTCTTCCTTTTGCCTCCTCAGCTGATGAAAAAGTGCCGGTAAAGGGCAGCGGTCAGTACTTACTGGACTCGGGGTCGGAGTTGCCGTCACCCTCAGTGCGGCTGTTCGGTGAGGTCTGTTCATAGTACTCTTCCTGAGGGAAGCCCAAGGGCAGAGGCTGGGTGGTGCTGGCACCGCTGTTGGGTTCCTGCTCTCCAAGCCCGCTGTCACTGCAGCTCTCCTGAGAACCGTCCGGGAGGTGAAAGGTCACGCGGCGTTGGGTCTGCTAAAATACACACACACACAAACACAACGCATTCAAGCTGAGCATGCAATAGCTTTAGGCTTTCAGCCTGGAACAGGAGACTTCATTTTGAATATTCATTCCCGTGCATCAGGGTCGCAGCTGTAAGTGTTATTGAATAAAACACATATTTTATCATTTTATAATATCTTAATCGTCGTAAAAACAGAAAACAAGACATTGTTACTTTAAAGCAGGGTTATTTAAAAAAAAAAAAAAGCTAAAACTGAAACGATAAAAAATAAAATAAAATGAACATTACCTGAAAACAAAATATAAAAAATTGACCTATTTTATTTCCAAAATAGAATACTAAAATATTTAAAAGATACTAAAATAGCACTGCCATACATTTTTTAGGACATGAAGCATATTTTTCGATTACCTGAAACACACATTTTTTAGAGTGTATACTGTGCTGATGCCAAAGTTATTATTTTGCCAAGTATAATTTGAAGGAATAAAGAAAATCAAATACACAAAGTTATGAGATGATTGTCAGCAAGAATGGCAAAGACCCATTCGATCCATTTTAATAAAACTGTTCCCATCAATTCTTGAGACACCGGTTATACTCGGCTGCTCTGCCAGGAGAATGTGTCTGAATATTCCAGCCTCGGTTTCCACCTCTAAGCATTGTGCTTCTGATTGATAGAGACTGCCCACAGTCATGCAAACTAGTGAATCTTTTTTCACAAGGCTCCGCTGCTTTCGACCCACTGGCCCAATTTAGACGGAGGAGGATGTGGATCAAGTAGCTTTAACCAGTCAGATCTGGGAACACTATGTAGATTTTCTTGTTCAAAGGAGGAGAACCTCTGTCTATTTGGGGCTGATATTGGTATGTAAGGTGACCTTTTGGCAGTCTCTTAATTTGCTGGCGGTATAAGATGGCCACGCGCAAGCACAGCCTTTACAGGAATCCATATAAAACTGGGCACCTTTATTTTATTCATCATCTAAAATCACATCAGACTGTAATATGCCAATATCAATGTATTTGCTTTTTTCATATTTATGTCTTGGAAAGCCAGTGACATTATTATATCCAAAATGAAAGGCAAAGCAATTGAATTCAGATTTACTGCAAAGAATAAAAGCAATGACACTGAGATACTGATGTGATTGTGTTTGTTTTATTTATCTATTTTGAGCATTTCATTTATATATGTGCAGTTAACTTGCTCAATATTCTTTCTACTAAAACACCACACGTGGATTCAGTGAATTACATTTGGAATTAAAAACAAAAATACACACGCAGAACAAATGTTATATTCTTGAAGCAATGTTTAAAGAAATCAAGAATACAAAAAGTTAATCATTAGCACATGCTCAATATGCTCTAGGGAATTTAAACCAGCATTTTTTAAACGCTTCTCTTCTGTCACTATGATACACAAATAAAGGCCTTATTGTGATTTAAAAATGCAGGAAAAAAAAAAAAAAAAACATCTTGGCGCAAATAAAGAGCATGTGTTTCCAAAAACAAAATACGCATCTCTAAACTGCTCTATTTAAGTCTATTGGTGAGTTGACAAAATGAAATCCTTATGGTTGGCATCCAGAATGCAAAGCTGTGAAGGTTCATTACAGTCTGTGTTACTGCCTCAGAGGCATATTCAGAACTGAGAAATCAACAGAAAGAGGTAAGAGTTTCAAAGTTTACCATGTGAATAACTGGTCCTAATAGTGTGAAGAGGACCTGAAAAACTGAAAAACCTAGTCGAATAAAAGTACAGAAACAATGACTCAATTAGTCATCAATTTCAAGTTAGTCATCAATTTCAATACACCTGGAGTAAAAGTATTGTATCTGATTTTAACAGTAGGGTAGCTTACTTAAGTATTTTACTCTTGGTATTATACGGATTGCTCAACAGCTAAGAGACATGCTACGGAAAAACAAGAACATATACAAACACTCTATGTAAATCAATATCCTTCAAAAAGGTCTCTTAAATATAACATGAATAAAATAATGTTAAATATAATTAATGCCTAAAAAAGTCATAGACCTACTTGTATGGTTTTGGCCTCATCACCTGAGAAAGTCATGTTCTCATCTCATAAATGAAATCTACGATTCCACAGCTACCTGATAATGCACTCACATTCGAAAAGTATTTTTGTTGACAAGTTTGTGAATGATGGCAAAACGCACAAATTATAATACCTTAAATACCCTGTAGATGGCGATAACGCCTTTGTAGCAGGAATAAAAAGTTGAAGAAAAAGTTAGGCGCTATGCAAAATGTAACGAGTAATTACATTACTCATCACAAATGTATGGAGTAAAGAGTACATATACTTGTTCAAAACAGTAAATTTGGGATTAAGGCCCCGTTTACACTAAGGTAAAACGCAGATATTTATCTGCGGTTTGGCCTCTCATTTACACGAAAACCTAGTTTTTATCACAGAAAACGATTATTTCTAAAACCTCCGGGCAAAGTAAAGATTTCTGAAAACGCCGGTTACGTGTTGTCGTGTGAACTGGGAGAAACGGCGTTTTAGGTTCTCTCTTGTTGATTCTGATTGGCTTGCATGGCTTTATATTTCTCCCTACACTGCCACCCATAGGTCTGGCATAGATATGATGGCACTAGATGGCGTATTTATGCGGTTGTGTGTGTACGATGTTGTTATTGAAAATGGAGTGGGGGGAAATATTTGTTTCTCTAAATACCCGGCTTTGTGTAAACTTGGCCTAAAAGTTGCTAATATCTTGGATACTCAGTACAACTACCAAGCAGCCAAAAAGATACCTTAGTACAGTAACTATTACCCTACATTTACTCAAATACTTTACACTGCCATTCCTCAGACTTTGTATATGGTTTGTTGGCATAATCTTCTATTATTTTCTCTTTTTTTAACTTTTAAATGCATTTATGTTTCGGAAAAAACATATTGGGTCTTTAGTGACCTGGATCTATATCTAACATGGATGAATCTCTGCCTGTCGCGATAATATAAAACTCTCCTGATATTAGAGTAACAGTTACAGAAGAATAATAAAAAAAGATGAATTTGTTACCTTTTGAACCTTGCAAGGGTTCAGTTTGAGCAGGTGTTTTATACCCTCATTAGAACTCATTTCCCAGTACATTCTCAAAACTATCATTTTCAACATCTTCTAAATGAACTATTTGGTCGCTGACAGCTTATTTATGAGATCCACCATCAAGTGACAGTAATACTAATATTTGATTGTGTAAGTAACAAAGTTGACAGTAAATCACTGAGCCATTTTAAGTTTTACTGATGGCGCTTCCTATTATTTTGTTTTATTGACTGCAAGACCTTATACACACCTAGTTGTCATTACAAATAAAATAAAGGGAAAACATGCATTCTTTATACACTGCTCAAAAAAAATAAAGGGAACACTAAAATAACACATCATAGATCTGAATGAATGAAATAATCGTATTAAATACTTTTTTTGTTGTTTTTACTTTTTAAGTGTTGTTTAAGTGTTCCCTTCATTTTTTGAGCAGTATCCACTGCTGCCTATCGCTCCCAGTAAGTCGCCAGTACCAAAGGAAATGTTGTGCACAATCGGGTCTGAGCAAACAAACGCCAACGATATTATAGCTAGCCTCTTAGCCCTAATAAACACGCGGTCAGACAGCATTGAAAGCATAGTCAGTGCCAATGCACTTAAAATTGAAAAAAGACAATTGACTTTGTGTGTGCAAAGGTTAAGGAGGTAAAGAGCAAAGCATGTACACTCATAGGGAAAATAGCAAAAGAAGAAAAACTAGTAGACACGTCACCAAAGGGTCTCGGAGTTAGAAAGATACTCCAGGAGATGGAAGCTTAGACTTTACGGAGTTGAAGAATCAGAAATGGAAAACATAGGAAGGAAGGCCATGGAGGTCTGTCAGGCTGTTTTGCCTGAGGAGAAGAACAGGCTGTCTGACACTATCGACACCGTACATCGGCTCCGCACTTAGCGGCAGAATGACTACAAACCCAGAGGCATCATCACCCAGTTCATCGCACGAGTCTGCAGAGACACCATATGGAAAGCTGCCAAGACGTCACCGGTTCTGCGCGACAACGGCTTAAGATTTGCAGAGGATCTTTCTAAGGCAGCCTTCTTCATTGGAGGTCGCGGATTTATTAACGGATCAGAAGTTCCCCTGCCCACCTGAGAAACAGACTCGCCTGCTGCCTGTTAACACAAGGACACCTACTGGTTTGATTTGCACTACATACAGAGTTGATATTGTATAATTATGGTTTTTGTTACACTGCCACTAGAACTTTACAAAGGTACTTTAATTTACAAAATTGCTGCCATTTCTACTATATGTTCTGCTTTTTAAGGCCATTCAATAACCAAGACAGCTGATTTTGAGCGATTGGTTACAAAAGGTTATCTACAAGGTACAAGGTTATCTATAAATTTAGATTTTTTTTTGCCTGCAATATGCTCTTTAATGAAAGTTGCTCTAATATATATATATATATACTTTAAAATTTTATTGTGTGGTAACAGTTTTATAAAAGCAATAAGATACTCAAGGCAAGTGCTGAATCATGAATAAGTAACGGCTTACAAATGTCTTATAATTAGAGTTGACAACATTTCTATCATAATTATTAAACTTTACGGTAATAATAACAAGCTTGAGAATGATAAATTACTTGATTCAATAGAGGAAAGAATTACATTTTGGCTCACCAGATATCCAAACTCTCTTCTTTTAATTGGTGGAGACTTTATTGTTGCTCTAGATAATGCTATTGACAGGTGGCCTCCTGGGCGGCCCTCCTCCATCAGCACAAACTTTAAAAGACTTTTGGGAAGATTTAACATTGTGGATGTTTGAAGATAAAACATTCCTAATGAAAGATCCTTCACTTGGAGCAACAGGTCACAATCCAGCCAGCCTCGCATTGACTTTTGGCTATTATCCAGTTACATAGAAAAAGAGAAAATTAGAGTAAATGTCCCTGCCACACCCTTCACTGACCATAGAGCAATCCATATAAGCATCTAATTTAGTGCATCTAGTACAGTTCATAGATCTTGCTACTGGAAATTAAACAATTCCTTGTTAAATCATGAAAAAGGCTAAGACTGAAATTATCAAATTATTTTACTTATTCAACAAGGGAAAAAAGGAAAAATCCTACAACACTGTCAGGGAAATCTTTGAGTCGGTATGTGACCTCTATTGCCAAAGCTAAAAGAGCAGAAGATGAAGTCATAAGTAAAATTTCCTCATTTTATCAGAGATCCCCCGAGGAAGTTTCAGAGGATGATAAACTACTTCTTTTACAACTCCAATACAAATTAGACGAGATATATAGCGACAAAAAGCAGAGGGAGCCTTTGTAAGGACTAGGAAGTGTGATGGCTGGAAGAGGGGGAGCAAATTCTGCTTATTTTTTCCGTCTTGAAAGATACCAATCTAAAATAAATTCCATCTATAGGCCAAATTTAAACATTAATGGGGTCGTTACTAATGACGCTAAATTAATTTCAGATTTTTGTTCAAAATTTTATAGTAATTTATTCAGATCAAAACATAATGAATCTCAATTTCTTAGCTCAGTAAATAACGTAAGACGGATGATGTGGCAGACAAAGATTATTGTGACACCCCTCTTCAATGGTAGAGATCACTGATTCGATTGTTCTACTCAAAAACAATAACCCCCCCTGGCACTGACGTTTTTTTTTTTGTTTTTTTTCTCGGCACTGCAGAATTTTGCAAAGCGTTCTCTAATCACTTAGCCCCATTTTTACAACAGGTTTTTATGGAGAGTATAGAGAATGAAACCCTTCCTCCTATAGCCTCACTCAAGGGCTGGTCACTTTGATCCTCAAGCCTAGCTTTTTATTGACAGCTGGAGACCCAATTGTCTGCTAAACAATGACTACAAATTTATGGTGTTAATGCTTGCCAGGAGAATTAAAGAAACTCTTGACACAATTATAGAGACACAATCAGGCTTTATGAGAAACAGACACAACTCTAACAATATTAGACTAGTATTAGATATTCTTGACTGCTCTGACCTAATATTCTAAAGGCTTTTGATTCAAAAGAACACTAATTTTTTTTTTTTTTTTGGTCTTTAGAGAGATTTGGTTTTGGGGACTTTTCTGCAAAGCAATTAAAACCGTATATGTTAATGCCAATAGCTCTATCAAACTGAACAAAAATGAACTTCCCCTTTAATCTGGAAAACTGGCATTCGTCAGGGATGCACGATTTCCCCTTATGTTTTTACTTTGTACACAAATTCTCACTGTGTCTGTAACAGTGCCATACAAAGGATTCCTTTTGCAGGTAGGGATATCATCATCAGTCAGCTTGCTGAAGATACCACAATCTTTTAAAGAAATACAAGCAATGATACCTGTCACCTTTCAAGTAATTAATCAGTTTTCAGAAGCCTCTGGTCTATGCCTAAATATTAATAAATGTGAACTGTTGCCTTTAAAAGATTGTAATATACAAATTATTTGCAACATTCCAATCAAGGAAGCAGTTTACGTACGTGGGTATTATTATCTCTAAAGATCAGACAATTAGATGTCCATTAAACTTCTCTCTAATCATTAAACAACTCAGAACAAACTGAGTGGCAGAGTCAGAAAAAGGCAGAGTGTTGCTTACCAAGGCTGAAGGGATATCCCATCTTACCTACGCAGCAATACAATTTGTAAAGACATTGATAGAATGGTTTTTTGACTTTACCTTCGAAAAATTGGACCCATTATATCAAAAAAAGTTTTGTTATTCATAATTCTGAATCTGGTGGCTTTAACTTTTTGGACTTCAATAGTCTAAATAATACCTTTAAGATTAATTGGGCTACACATTTTCTCAATTTGGAATTTTACTGTCTACTATATATTCTCTCTCTTTGGTGGTCTGGGCTTTATTTTGAACTGCAAATATGGAAAAACTCCCTGTAAAACGGTCAACTTTTCACAAGTAGGTCTATTTAGCTTGGTCTCTTAATTCTAAGCATAATTTCTAATTCCTTCACAGCTATCTAATTTGGAATAACTGAGATTTTATATTAGAACAAGTCACTCTTTTTTTGAGAATTGGGTGCGCAATCAAATTCTGCTGTTGGACCAATTATTTAATGGAGAGGGGTGACTTTTCTCCTATAGAGAGTTTTTGTCCTACAACATTCCAGGTCCGCCAAGACAATTTGCAATTGTATTTGACGCCATTCCATCAGGTGCAATCATGCATTTTAGGTTTACTGGCAAACTTCCATCTACTTCTGTCTCGCTCGATGTGGCTGAATCACCAGTTGGAAAAATCTGTTTTTTTTCCCAACTTCCTCAAAATAATAATGCACAAATATTTGTAAAAATGATCATTGTATCAGGTTGAAACTAGCAAAAGACACTTGTGTCTGGGTTTATGATAGGTCCGTCACTGTTTATGTGATACCCAAAAAAATATTAGTGTAGTGCAACCTTTCTTGATATTCTATTAACTACGTTTCTGTACTTGTGATTACAGGTGACAATATAGCATCAGATGGGGAACAGTGTTCTTTTTCCAAGTTATACTCCAGGGACAACTCTGCAGTCCTATCCCAAGGACTTGCAGCAATTTGTGGCCACCTGTCCCCAACTTCGGAAAAGAAAATTGAGGACATGAAAAACGAAAATAAGCTGCTACCTTATGGTGAAGCTAGGTTTGGCTGTTTCAACATACTGGTTTATTGTTGTATTTACATTGTAACTACACAGAACAAGGGGGTAACAAGCGCCACTTTAATCTACAGCCCGCAGGTGTTTCACTTAAATACACAGTTGAAACGGGTAACAAACACTACTTACTGTGTAACAATATGAAACAACACTATTTGCACAATAATTGCAGAGAAAGGTACTCTTGTTTTAATCACACATTATATTTGCCCTGACATTTAAGTGTCATTGCAATACAATGTGATAAGGTAAATACTAAATGGTACGTTCTAAATTAAAATCATAGCAGAAACTTTTTTTGGGGTTAATGTTAAGTAGTTTAGTAAGAAAAGCCATTAAGTTCATATATATATATATATATATATATATATATATATGAAGAGTTCAGATGCAAAAGCCTCTAAGTGCCATTTTAAATTCTCTTCTAGAATAATCATTTTTATCAAGCTTGTATATTTAAATGATCCTGTGACTACATTGCACAAGAACATATTTTACCAGAAATGTGATAAACACTTTTAACAGTCTTACAATTTTTGCCTGGAATATATTACCAGAATGGGTACCTCTTAGTTTTAAAATAATTACACGTATGTTTTTCTGTAAAATCAATTTTATTATTATTTTTTATGTGTGGAATATCTCCAAACAAATTTTCTCCTTAGATTTTATCTGTCTGATTGTGCTCCCATCAACCACTGTCACTTATTTAAAACATCAGTTAGAATAAAACCCACATTTCAAAAATCATATTTTGCTTCCAGTAGGTATTTCTTCCATTTCAGTCGGTAGCAATATTAAATGGTTTTGCGGAGTGACAAATGAATTAAAAATAAGTACAAATATTCCATGTAGTCGTTAGTTAAATGGTCAAAAACTGTACGGATATTAATTATAAAAGAATAAGCAAAAGCTCCATCTTTTTTTTAGATGGAGTACGTCATGCCACACCGTAGACATCCCAAATGTAACACTAAAAACATAAAACTTTCCAAACATTGAAACTTTAAACTTTGTTAGAGTTTATAAAAGACAGAGTATAGAGAAAGGAGAGTTCTTGATCCAAAATTGTTGTGAAATGGTATAGCACTACAGCTATATTGTCATGAGCCATTGTTTCATTCTCTGAGGTTCTCTGAGGTTAATTTCTCATTTTAATTATGAGGGAGTCAGTGTGCGTTCACTACTCTGTCGCAGAAAGCAGCTTCTGACCTCTGAGTGTGATGTTAGGTGGTTCATCTCTGATCTGAGCTGACAGAACAACAGATTGTCGCCGGGGAATTACACAATCTATTCAGAGCCCACACAGCCACAATAAGGCAAAAGCTGCACTTTTCATGATCCTGCTTCAAACAAAGTATGAATTAGTTGGCTTGATTTGCAGCTTTTGGAAAGAAAAATAACATGCATATGATCACCTAACACTAACAGGCTAAAGAAAGCATGTCATACATGTCTTACATTTGAAAAAAGAGGCTAGTTGCATTCAAGATGGCTTCAAAATCAAACATAACTGGTTTGAATCTTGAATAAGTTATCATTAACTGCATATGAATTGCTGAAATCCCTTTTATCTGGTCTTATTCATTTTTCCCCTCATCTTTTTACTGAATACTTAATCAGGATCTGATTTGAATCATCATAATGCCCCTTAAGGGAAATGCATTGCAATTTAGTGCTGTAAAGATGACAACAGTCAGCTGTCCATAAATGTGCACAAATATCACTTTAATGCTTCTAATTGCTGTGCTCATTCCAAATCTACTGTCATAATTGATTAAATACAGCTGTCAAGGACATTTCAAGAGAGTGTATAGCCACAAGGCTACACTCTCTATTATAAGTCTAAATGGACTGCTAGAAGCAAATGAAGAGGACACAAGAACATTTAAATGTTAATTGTTGTTGTACTGAATATGATCAATAGAGATTAGATTAAACATACATGGGCATTCTTGGATGTTGGACAATGAAAAGTAAAATAAAAAAAAAATCTAAAGAACAAACCTTAAAGAAATACTTATGCACAACTTTAAAGGACAAAAATGAACCTTTGGTCCAATAACACATTGGTACCTACAGTAGTTTTTGAGAACAATGCAGCATTGAGAACTTAGTAAGAGTACAGACAGTTTAATAAGAAGATACTTTATAAAGACAGTCCACTGCGTTTACAGGCAGGAGCCATCTTTGGAAAACAGTCTCAACAAGTCGAACCATCAAACTTCTGAACTGTATGAACGGCATTCATGGTTAGATTTTAAAAATATACCTTCTTATTAAACTTTCTGTATACTTACAAAGTTTCCAATGCTTCGGTTTGCAAGTAGGGACCCTCATTATGCTACCTTGTTAGTGTGGGGCTATTTTGAGCCTTGTTACTGGTATTAATTTTTATTTTTCATCGCTATATGCCCTATATACTTGCAAGGGTGTAACTTTGGTGTGTGTAGGGGAAAAATGGGGGAAAATGTTTTCGATTTGAATCCCATTTCATGGATGTATATACCATAGACTGTAAAAAAGACGGAAGACGCCCATTCGCTCTGTTCCATCGGAGAGAACTGAAGCCGCCAATGTCCCGATATGGCGCTGACATCTTGGGACTTGAGTCTGCGCACTTGAGTTTTCGGGACCAGACATCTAAAGATCTAAAATCTTTAAGTGAAAACACTGAAACATAATCCCAAAACACTTTTGCTGATAAAAAATACAAGCATTTCTAGGTCCAGGTAACACAGAGAGCGAGCAAACATTCCTCATTTACACATACTACTGACATTGTAACAGTGTGGGTTAAAAATCAGAGAAGATACAATTTAACAAAACATCTATTTGTCATCTCCCCCTCTACATATGGGTTAAGGTGTGTATGTATTGTGAAACATTATCACTTGTTTAAAGACCATGCCAGAAAACCACACAAAAAACACAAGCTGCTGGAAGAGATACCAAGACCAAACAAAGCCTGTCCAACAGGATAAAACATCGCCATCAAAAGTATGTGCATAGAGATAAAAAAAGAGGAGAAATAAGCCAAGTTCTGTAGCAAGCCAACTCCTGCCAAAGCCCCTCGCCGGTGGCGACCCAGGCAATGTGCAGATGGGGCTGGATTGCTCTGTGAGAGAATTAGATGGTGCTTATATTAACACGAAGAAGAAGGAATGAGAACATCAGCCACTCGTCTCCAGAGAGAAGTCACAGATCAGTGCATCTTTTCTTCCAAGCAAAGTCACAACATCGGTGTTATTCAGAAACAACACCATTTCTTTCAGCCAGAAATCTGTGGACCACCGACTGCATTCTCAGTGACAAAGTCGTTTTTGCGGGATTTACAAGTCAACGCTGCATAACTTTACAGAGGGTTAATACGATCTATAAAAAAAACAAGCAGTAAAAAAGCTAATTCCTTGTGAATTGTTTAACAATCGGGACCTCAGGTGCTGGGATTTCTGCTAGGAAGAGAATATTGCCATCCTTGTCACTATACCGTGTAGTATGTGCATAGAGATCAATTTTAGAAAGTAGTTTTTTTTATTGTAATAATAAATGCAACAAAACCATAAAAACAAATCTTATGACCCCAAAATTACATATGAAATCACTCATATAAAAATGTGTTCTCTAAATATTTTTTTTAAAAGAAGCTATACTCTGAATACTCATCGTTGGATCGGGGGGGCTAATAACATGTTCATGAATAGGCTAACAAATATGTGAGCACTCACAGGGAGTGACCCAAAGAGCTTCTGCAGTCTCTTCCTGTCATCATGGCTCTGCAGATCCAGGCAGGGGTGATCTCCAACAGTGCAGTACCGTGAAATAGCATTATGCTTAATTTTCTCGTTTGCTGCTGCTCATGAACTAGTAAGGCACCAACAGACATCTCTCGCAGACAAGCTCAGCTGAAAAACATTAGCCGCCTCTCCACATTTTTACTAGGGATGTGTGACACTATAGTCGACTAAAAAATATTGCTTCTACTCAACATTGAAAATGCTAATTTTTTTATGAACTATGTTTTCCTCTATATACAGAGGCTATGTTCAAATTGCTGTGTTCAAATACAACAAACAGGTTGTAAATAAAATAATTTAGTTTTACCTCAGACCTTGCATGCTGCTTTCTCCATGTAACTCGCAGCCACTCATAAGACGAACAAGGTGAGGCAGCATTTAGACCATTGTTGTGCCTGAACGCGTTCATATTTTGGGCGAACGTGAATTGAAAGTACTGTATTACTGCCTGATGAACGTTACTGTGAACTCGTTCATTTTGGTGTCTGTGAATGCATGCTCTCTCAGTTTAACTTCGTACAATAGGATGCCAGATTTCTATAGAGCCTTCCAGGCGAAAACCCAGCTAAAACACATGTAAACAGGCCTTAATATTAAGTGTGTCAAAATCGAAATCGATCGAAATTAATTCACAATCGTCGATGCTGCCACGCCCCCATGTCACGTCTGTTCGACTTGCCATGCGGAAAAAAAACACGCGTGTTAAAGTGCTGCGAGTCTATGGTCAACCTCCTCTAACTTAGCTACAGCCATTCAAAAGATAGCATGGCAACTGCAGATGCAGGACACCCATCGACAGAACTTGAACCCCTTCCTCTTTCATTGAAGTCGAAGGTGTGGAAGTTTTTTTGGATTTCCAGTGAGTTATGTTGACAATGTTTGCTCTTCAAAAAAGCCACAGTTTGCAGACATCCCAAGTCTCCCGCATATTGACAGCTCCCTGATGCACACGAATTTGTTAAAATCTCCCCGAATCTACAAACAAGAGCGAGCGTGCATGCCGACACAGAAAAAAAACGTTGCTCCAAACTGTATTGCGCACACGGCAGAGAGGGAGAAAGCGAGAGATCTTGCGTGTGTGCCTCATGAAGCGCATGTGAGACAGAGAGCATCCTGATTGACCGATTGCTAAAAATCGAGAATCGAATCGAACAGTGACCTTAGAATCGAAAATGTAATCGAATTTGGAGAATCGTGACACCCCTACTTAATATGTAGCGAAAAAACACCCAATCAACACCAGACACCAGCGTCGCTACGCGTCCGCCGCCAACAAAGCAGCGAGGGAGGAGGCGTCGTATGATCATTTAAACGGGTTTTATGACTAGGTCGGTGAAGATGGGAAAAATCGTACATTTATGTGCAAACTGCCCGTTGATAAAATAATTGTTGTCTGTGGTTGTATATGGGCTGTGGCAATTAAAAAAAAAATAAAAGCTCGCAACATATGGAAAAAAAAGGACTATGAACTAGTTCATGTTTTGAAGTATGAACTATGAACTGAACTAGTTCATTTTAAAATGTGTGAACTGAAATTTGAACTAGTTCAAGTAGAAAGTGAACTTTCATGCCAGTTTTATTTTTCTATGAATCATTGCTTGAATAGAACATATTAAAACACTGAGACAATATTAGATGAATTGTAAAATTTAATGAAATTACTGTATATTTTTATTGTTTTTTTATTAAAATACATTATTTAGGCATTAACACAATTTAATGTGTTTTGATCATTTGTGGCATTGTTAGTAACTCGTTCAACTGTAAAGGGATAGATTATAACCCCCATATTACCAACAGCGTAGCGCACCTGAAGCATGAATGAAATCTGTCCAATCCTGATTGGTGCTGCGTCATGGCGTAGTAGATGACGGCATAACCGGAAGCTACAAAGGGACGCCCAGAGCACACACACATTAGCTTTTTGCTTTTCAACAAGCGCTCTGTGTCAAACTGTATGTTCTATTTGGTGTTGTTTGTCCCATAAGAATTGTACCAAAATAACTGCAATATAGAATCTATAGTGGCTCGGATCTCGCGTTTGCCGAGGCAGCGTGTAGATTATGGGGCTACTGAACAATAAAGATTCGGTGACTGATCTCGCGTTTGCCGAGGCATCGCGTAGATTAAAGTTAGGTTTGCTTGCAATTCAGAATCTAGTGGCTCGGATCTCGCATTTGCCGAGGCAGCGTGTAGATTTAAGGTCTGGATTGCAATTCAGAATCTAGTGGCTCGGATGTCGCGTTTGCCGAGGCAGCGTGTAGATTACGGGGCTACTCAACAATAAAGATTCTGTGACTGTGATCTGGCGTTTGCCGAGGCAGTGCGAAGATTAAAGGTTTGCTTGCAGTTTAGAATCTAGTGGCTCGGATCTCGCGTTTGCCGAGGCAGTGCGAAGATTTAAGGTCTGCAATATAGAATCCATTACAATAAAGAATATATAGTGACTCGGATCTCGCGTTTGTCGAGCAATGAAGATTCTGTGTGGGTGCGAGGCATGTATAGGGGAGAACGGGGCACAATCTAACGCATTTTGGTTTTGGCTCAATTCATTTAAAAAAAAATAATAAGGTTAATTTATTTTTATTTTATTTTTTTACACAAGATCAGATCTCTGCTACAAATGAACACTAAAGTTTTTTGTCTAGAATCTACCGTTTTCGTACAGTTGCACTGAAAGTGACAGAAGTGCAAATGTTACAACTTACCCCATATGCGGGGTTAATTGTAACAGATAGAGGAGTTAGTTGTAACACTTGTGTGTAACACACATAATTCAGGACTATTTTATTTGTATAGTTTGATATTGTTTGTGCATCTGTATAGACATCCATACATCCATCCCTCATTCAATGATCCTTCTATTGTGGATCAATGTCATTGATAGAGACATAGAAAAGGGCTGCACAGTTTTGCAATAAATAAAATTATAAAATATTGTAATTGCAATTAAATTAGATTTGTGTGTGGCAGCTGCATGTATTATTATTATTATTATTATTAATAATAATAACAGTAATAATAATACAAATGAGCTTAAAATAAAAATTTAAAGGGTTTATTGCATTAAAAACAGGCCATATTAATGAACAAGTTCATAGTACACTAAATTTTAAACATTTTAAATTCCAACATTGTTTGTGAAAGTCCAACAAAGTTAAATGTATACTCAAACCTGATAAGTTGTATGGCTTCGTTTTCATTTAATTATCATTGTACACTTGGCGGCTTGTTTGTAACACTGTGGTACAACTAACTCAGCTGTGTATTACATATTTTAAGCCTAGCTAACAGTCGCTAGGAATTGCTGACAAGTTTCAAAACGGTGCTATGTTTGAGCCAACAAGACAGTGATTAAGGCAATATAAAGTTAGATTTGAAATATACACCCAACTCAGAAACAGAAAAAAAAAAAAAAACTTATGATGAAAAAATGTACTTTGATGGTGTCAAAACACCCTTTGTCCAGTATCTTCACGAAATTCACAAATTCGCGGGAGACCGTCTTCTGGCAGCAAGAGAAAAAGAGCGGACAGACAACCTGCTTGATCCCGACTGACTATGTAAAAGGTCAGTGTTGCATTTAACCCAGCGTTAGGTTGTGCCCTGCGCTTCCCAGTCAGCTCCTGAGGGTGCTGGCTGTGTTCATTGAGAAATATTTTGACGCACACAGCCGTGCGTTTCAGGTGTTTTCAGCCTCGCGCCCGTTGTCTTTCTTCTCGAGAGATGAAAGCCAAATATTGTAAATGACTCAAATCTCGCGTTGCCGAGGAAGCACGAGGAACACACAATCTATGAAACAATACTGTTTTGTGCGAGACATTCAAAGTCATCTCCTGAGGATACTGGCGGTGTTCATTGAGAAATATCTCGACGCGTAGGCCTACAAAATAAATCGTGCACTGTTGGATGTTTCAGCCTCGCACCTGTTGACTTTTTTCTCGAGGGATGAAAGCCAAATATATTGTTATGGCTTGACTCTTGCGTTTGCCGAGGCAGTGTGTTGATAACGAGACTGTAAATAATAGTAAAACAGTATGACGTAGTGTCTCATTCCCTTCTTGGGGAACAAGGGTTACAGTCGTAACCCGAGACGTTTTATCAGTACGTGCGACGAAGCCTTTTCTGCAACAGCTCCAACTCTCCGACGCACAGTGTAAATATCAGTGTCCGAATTCACTCACTTCATCTCGTTCACTCCTTGCAGATATATTGCACTCAAATGCTATACACTAAATAGGGATTAGTGAATGAGTGAACGAGTGAGCGGTTTCAGACACAGCTTTGGACTTAGAAGAAAACAGAAGGGTTCTGTTTATGCTATGTCAAATTGCCATAACATTTAAAGCTTGCTTGTTTTATTGCCGATTATGAAGGACAATACCAGTATGACATTTTACCAGTTTAAAGAGGAAAAACTATTAATGAAACTTGGTATACTTGATAAGATGACAAACAAAAAAAAATAACATGTAGCATGAGTATATACAAGCAAGATTTTGTCGCTAACACCAAACAAGCGCCAGAAAAACAATGACATTTAAAAATGTCCTGATATTATAGCTAACATTACAACAACATGATATCTTGGTTCTATGAAACAGCAAAACCAATAATCCTCACATACGGAGCAGAAACAACGCAAACTTTCCCACACTGGAAAGCTTTTCTTATATTATGCAGCTCTTAACCCTCTTGCCTTTTCTTTTCCCAGTGATATTCCTCTGGTCTTTTCTCTTTTGTAATGTCTCGTATCCATCTCTCTCTTTCAGTCTTTCTTCAAATCTCACTATTGCTCTCTCTCTCCTCCCCCATTATGAGTGTATACGCCCCCTACTGCTCAGTCCTATCCACTTTCAACAGCATTTCTCTGAAATTGTTTACTGCACCTTTAGATAATGTTAAAATGTTGCAGACTGTCATTTATGATAACCAACTTTTTTTATTTGAGGGATTTTGTTCATAATGTTGAGTTTGTTCTTGGTTCAGTTGACTTAAATGTCTATAAATGTTGATTAAGTTTAATGCTAACGCTTAAGTTTAATGCACAGTGATAGTGCAGAGCACATACATTTTCAGTGGAATTCAAAATGAGATTTGACTGTTTGATTAATAGATACATTATGCTATTTTATAGCCTATAAGTTGTAGACTATAACTTATCGGTTACAAAATGTATTTTTAAACATTAGTTTAAATGGAGCACATCCCTAATTTCCACTCATTCCCTGCAAATAAACTGAACTTTTAAGACCTTAAAAGATTAATATTCTTGATTTTTGGGACAGCGGAGATGTTGTTTTAACCCTTTGCTTTGAGCCAAGTTCAAAAAACCACAAAACCAATCAAATAAATCATTAGATGAGTTCTAAACAAAACCACATGTTTTTGCAAAATGAACAAACGGGTTAAGTTCTAAAGAACAAAAATTAAGATATCAGTTACCGAGACGAATGATTAGCGAGTGCAAAGGTCAGTGACAGGCTTGTATGTTCTCATCAGCTGAAGGTGAAAACACTTTGTCTTGTTTCGCAATTTGTTGCCAAAGGGCTCAGTGAAGTATGTGAGTAATGACATTGAATTTAGAACAACAGAGATTAGTTTTAAGAACATTGCTTTCATGGTACCGCCGCTCACAGGGACAGCAGGTTATGACTACACCTCAAACGATTAAAAAAATACATGGCAACAGTTTTCAAGGGATTTGAAGTTGACATGGATGGCCGCCTCGAGAGCAACACAATTAACTAAATGCCGAAGATTACAGATTGCTCTAATCATAACTTTATGCACGCTGACCCTGGGTTAGCACTTCATGATAATGAAAAGATCATCCATGCTGGGGTAAGCACTTCAGACACAAAAAAGACAATCTCCAACCCCGCCGAAAGAGCCCCGTCTACGCGTAAAGAACCCTGATTCACCAGGCATTTGCAAGTGACATTTGCTCTGTACAAATGGCTTTTGATGGAGCAGAATCAGAAAATTGCTTGTTAAATCTGTTGTAGTTCTGACAAGGGCTGATTAAAAGAAAAAGAAAAAAAGAAAGAAAAACAGAGAAAAAAAAAACAACAGCAACGATCACTTCATTAGGCATGTGATGGCCAAGGCACTGAATTCATTGCACTTAAACCATCCTGAAATTTCAAGCAAACCAGAGGTGACAAATGAGTGTAATCCATTCGGAAGAGCAGGATTTTTAAAAGCACCGAAACACTAAAGACTCCATGAAATTAAAATCAGAGCTTTGTGGCTTTCACTCCATCTCTATTACATTTGATGCCAAATTGGGTACACTAAATTTAAATGTTCACAAAATTCACTTTTTCTTCTAGCAAAAAAAGACCAAAACTATTGATGACTTGTCCTAGACTGTACAGTATATGTCCGAGTAGCAACCCAGGGTTCATCGCTATGATTATTTAACTCAAGTCTGTTAGCTAGACATACAGACAGACCAACTTTGGGTGCTGAGCCTTTTTTCCATAAATGCAATTCATATTTTGATTTAAAGATTTTAATCTGCAATGAAATATGGCGCACCGGATAAGACACATGCCTTTGGTGTGAGAGACCCGGGTTTGAATCCACTGTGAGACACCAATGTGTCCCTGGGCAAGACACTTAACCCCTAGTTGCTCCAGAGGCGTGCGACCTCTGACATATAGAACAATTGTAAGTCACTTAGGATAAAAGTGTCAGCTAAAAGAATAAATGTAAATATCAAAAAGGTTAATTTATGTACAGGAAAAATGCATTGAATTATGGAGAATTAAACGCTGCAGTTAATGATCCCGCCCCCACTTTCTTTCTCCCACTTTGCTTTCTGACTTTGCTGTCCTATCATAATAAATAGGAAAAATATTTGAAAATATTTAAATAAATATTATAATGTCAGATTTCCGGTGACAGTTGTTTTCACAAGTTGATTGAATAGAGTAAAAGAGTAAAATAGGCATATTTGGCATGCTGTCCGAGGGATTGCGGCCCCCCGAGCTCAGAATTCAGCACAAACCCAGAATACTCTCCAATATCCCCAGCTATAAGATCCAGCCGAGAGTGAAGGGTTGGGGTGGTGGAGGAAAGCAGGAAACTGTCGGTTATGTATAAATGCCTCTTCTCGAGTTGATTCGATAGACCATTTGAACGTGCTCCTCATAAACTTGGTTTATAAAACATAATTTGTCACTTGAATTCTGTAATCTCTTGAGATGCAGACATGTAAGAGGCTGACAATTAGCTAAACATATACTTGTTTAATAGTGACACTTAACATACATTCTAAAACCTTTATTTGAATATGGAAACATGACACTTTTTTATGATTAATTCACTGACAGAGACCCCTCCCCAATTATCCAATAGATAGTTAGTGAGCATGTTGACATCATCCATCACAAAGGTCAACCTCACTCTCTTTTCTTAGCTTAAGATTTCTCTCTGGTCCTTCGTTAAAGTTGGTCTCAGCAGCTTTGTGAATAGGTTTAAGATGAAACTCTTACCTAATAATTACGCCAATACCTAATGTTATATTTACTAGAACTCTTAGTGGTAAGATATACCGATACATTTTACACTGTGTGAAAATGATGTGTTGTTTCAACCCAAATGTTGGGTAAAAAATCAATCAATCAATCAATCAACATTTCTTCATATAGCCCTTTACATCCCTTTTTCAAGGTGAACCAAAGTGCTTTCCAAAATAACAATTAAAAAAAGAACAACAACAATACAATGCAAAATGACACAGAATGAGTCAACAAAGTTATGATATAAAAGCCAGTCTAAATAAATAAGTCGTAAGCTTAGCTTTAATTCCGTGATAGTTCGTAAATCGGCAGGTAGCTTGTTCCAAAGTCTTGGCCCAGCTACAGAAAAGGCCCGGTCACCCCATCGTCTGTACCTTGTCCTTGGGACAACCAACAAAAGTTGATTTGTTAACCTGAGAGTCCTGTTTGATTCTCGTAAGGTTAGCATCTCAGTCACGTACGGTGGAGCAAGACCATTGAGAGCTTTAAAAACAAACAATAAAATAAAAATGTCATTTAAAAAAAAAAATACAGTTGAAAGTGAAAGTTGGATTAACATTTCAAATGACATTTTTAACCCAACATTTGGGTTTGTCCAAATTTGGTTTGAAAAAACACAGCATTTTTAGAGTGTATTTATGTTATGAGTGACAAAAATAGTCTAAATATTGTATTGCCTGTTGCACATTGAATCTTGATATTCACTTAGTTGGGAGTTGGTAAGATTTGCTCCCATGCTCAGCAAGGCTGGTTCTTTTGATCAAAAATACAGTAAAAACTGTAATATTGTGAAATATGTATTATATTGTGAAATATGCAAGTACATGTTTACCTCAAAAGAGAAGACCTTTTTTGATATGTTGTTGCAAGAATTTCGTCATAAGTAACACAATTAAATTATGGTCCAGTGTAAATACTGTTTAGACACTACGTGTTTCAAATTCACACACATTTTTTTAACAAGTGCAACTTGTATGTGTCTTCAGTCCATCTGTAGAGAGAAGGTCAAGGCCACTGCCCTAGGTAAATGCAGATTACATGGCGTATGAGTGTATGCCAAGCTCTTGCAGTTTCTCTGTAGCTTAGACACTTTGGCAGCAGGGTTAAAGGGATTAGGCAAAGGCTGTTAATGAGAACGGTTGTCCTCTGCTCCAATTATTGTCCAATCACGAAGCAACATGTGCTTTAAACAGACGAAGATCATCACAGTGAAGTTCAACAGTGACTTTCACCTTGGACTACGTTCAGGGAGTTGAGACGCAACTCCAAAATTAGACCATGTACGTATTGATAAGCCACATCACCCGTATTTACCTCAAGTGAAACTGTTTCTATGGGCTCTGCATGATGTGTCTGATTACGTATTGATTCGGGTGGTGGAGCAGAGTGAGTCTGCAGTCAGCTATGATTACAGCATTAGCAGGTTGACAGAGCTAGCGGTGGAGTACATTCTCTGCTCTATGTGAACCTCAAATCAGGACTTCACAGGCAGTCATTGACAGAGATGAAGACTTTCATGCGTGTCACGGGGAGAACTGCATATCAAATGAAGCATCAAAAATTAACAATAAATAGTGACATGCCTCCAAAACGAGAACAAAAGACGCCTGCAAGGCAGCAAAACAGCATTCTCTCCCGAGGGACTCCGTAATAGCTCAGGAAGAGATAACGTTGTTTAATTTTTAATCACAGATTGTGTTTTCTTTGTTTCGGGGATAATAAATGAGCAATTTGATATTGAAAAGAAAAGCAGGATTGTGATGTCGAAGTATCAACGGTGATGAAGAGATGCAGAGGACCATGGGACGTGGGAATGACGGTTGCGTCTTTTGATTAGCGTTCAGGAACGGAAACCAAGTATTTGTCTCAACAAATCACACAGAGAAGAGAGCCCACGTGCATCTGTAACAGGGGTCAGACGCATTAGCTGAGCATTTGGGGCGGGCTGACTGATGTGGCCTGTCAGGTCTTCAAGGCTTCAGACAACATGGCTACAGCGATGCTCCATGTAGCGTGGGACAAGCGGAAAGCATCCCTTCAGACGCCACCGACGTAATTGCTTCTGTCGTGGAAAACAACTGAGATTCATCAAGGCAATGAAATATTTACACAGAGGCCTGTGGTATACCATTTAAAACGAGATGTAGATCTCAACGTGCACAACGCTATATCTTCTGGCAGTGTTATAAGTGGAACGGCTCCTACAAAGTTTCACATCAGAGTTGAGCTCCGAGATAAAAAAACACATCGGACATGGGGCGCCAAGATAAACAATATGCAACGTGTGCTAGATTGGATTTAATAAAAATCACATTCTTGTTTAGATAGATGATTCCATTCAATTTGGAAAGTAGGCTAAGGATAAAGCCTCACTTTCACTCACTAATTAATAACCAATGCTTTCACAGTAGGGCTGGGCAATATGGATCCAAAAAAATATATCTTGGTATTTTTAGACTCACAATATATCTCAGTCTTTCTACAAAGTGGGCTAAATGTTCATTTTGTTTCATAAGGAACACCGTGGATAAATGAAGCTTGCAAAGTGCTTTGTTTCAAGGTAGAAGACTTTTCAAAGCTCAGTTTCACGAAGTTTAACACTCTTCACACTGCAGTTCATGGTGCTGTTGTAAATTGTGTAAGATTTGACATACTTTCGCTTTTGAATGCAACCTGTTCATGACATTCTCTGCTGCTCAGTTGATCTTTTAAATCTGATTAATCTTCAGATAACTACTGATTATTTTGAAAATTGATTAATCAACCATTTCAGAGAGAGAGAGAGAGACAGACTTCACATCACTTTCTACAAATAAAATGTTAGATATTCTCTAAGGAAATTACGTCTCGAACATGTACTGTATTAGTGCACATGCCAAAGCACCGAACAGGGCAAGTGTGTTGACCCTTAAACTGATGCTGAATGTACTGGGAAATGAGTTCTGATGAGGACAGTGATTCACATTGACATCTTCTCAAATTGAACCCTTACAAGCTCCAAAAGGTAAAACAAAAATTAAAAAAAATCATTTTTTTTTTTCTACTTTAATTGTTTGTCTGATATCAGGAGAGATTGTTAGATATAAATCCAGGTCACTAAAGACCCGAATATGTAATGATGATTTGGTGAAAACATTCATAAATTTAAGGGTCAAACTATGTTTACTGATATTTAGAAGAGCTTAATTTAACGCATGTCTCGTATTTAGGGCAATCTTGCGTTTTCACCACAGCAGCTCACTGCTATTTATATATGTGGCCTTGCTATTTTTCAGAGGCATTCGCAACATCAAGCTATTGTATATCAATATAAACGCTACTGTCATATCCCATATAGTTTTTGAAAAACATATTGATGTACCTTACAAAGTTGATACACTGCCCACCCCCATTTCACAATTACTGTCACCAGAGAATAATTTATGTCATGCCCATTGCCCAACAAATGTATTTTGTTAGCAATTATTTGCAGACATTAACAAAATGTTCCACTGGCCAATATCTACCAGTTCTGATTTATCCGAATCAGGGGAAAAAAAAAAAATTATATATATAAAAAAAAAAAATAATAATATATATATATATATATACACAATTTGCTTTAAAACTACTTTGACAAACACAATATAGCTGCTAAAGGCAGACCGCACACATCCATAAATAGAGGCCATCGACAGGCTGTCAGGCTGCCAGGAATGTCTCCCAGACACCTTTTTGCTACCTCACAGACTGAATTGGTTCATCGCAAGGCATTGAGATATCACAGCTTGTGGATTTTTTGCCCTTGAATCATGTGGTTGTTCGAGAAGACAAACACTGCCGTGCGACAATCCATCTTGAGGCTGAAAATAATAATCAACAAATTAATTAGCTCATTAGGTTAAAACCATGAATGGAACTGTGCTTTCACTACAGGGAGCCCTTTTTAGCAAGAGATGCATGTGCTGGAAGTTAATGTGAGCTTTGCCCTTGCACTGGGTGACCAAAATGTACTATTCAGATTTAATTGACTGTAATGCGCACACAAATTGACAAAAGATTGAAACCAGAAACACATGTTTGAAGGAAATGTGCTGTAATATTTCAGAGAATGAAGTTATGTTCAGTGTTAATTAGTGATGATTGTTGGCCTGTTCACATCGGCCTGATTTTTACATCATAACAATACCAATGTGAAAAAAAAAAATGACCAAATAGGCCGATATATCATGCACCACCAGTATTAATGTAAAAAAAAAAAAAAAAAAAAAAACGTGCACAAGAAGATGCACGTTTGAACACACTAATGAACATGTCAAACTAAGTTATGCGTTTGTCGGAATGTGTAAGTCACGTTGTGCTGCTAAATGACAGACAATAAATAAAGCATACAGAATTAATGTATTATAATGTTATTAGGACAGTTCTTTAAATTTTGCTGCATTTACTTTAATACAACATTTTAAATATTCATTTTTTTATGAAAATGTTACTAATTTACAGATATTTAAATGGGATTTTAGGGCCCATTTTCACAACGTACCCTACGCGAAGTAAAATTGACTAAAATAGAGTTCGGACATATTGAAATATTGACAACATTTCAAGCATATGTTCGTCAAGACAAAAAAAAAGTGTAAAAATTTAAAATGGTCATGTTGCATTCTTGGAGAAGGAGAACACTTGAAATTAATCAAAAGTCTCTCAGCCAACCTGCCAGCACAGATTTGGATGGACATTATACGTTGTTGTATGTTTAACTGATGACAAAAAGCCGTGTCGATGACCCTTGTCTCTCTTCGGTGGCTCAGAGGCCAGGGTTTTCACAGGGTTTCCACATGTATGCCTGCGAGGGAAATGTGGAGATAAGTGCATTTGTTGGCACAGCACTTCAAAGAGCCGGAGTGTGTCTCAGTGAGCAATGGGAGAGAGGCATGAACTAGGCCTTTGATCATCCCCAGCTTTCTGATCATTAAAATATTCGATTAATAATTGATTAAAACACCAGGGCTTATTGTGTTGCGTCTCAGAATCCCAATTTATTTCAACCTTGAAATCGCCTTTTCCTTTAACAATTAATTATATAGATATGCTTCAGCGTTCTTATCTTTGAGATACTTTTATAGTTTGTATGCATATTTTGTTTTTATATTTCCCATTTTAGGTAAAGTTTTAGTATTTGTTTTAAAACGTCAAGTTAAAGCTGTAGTCCGCATTTTTTTTCTCTTTGTCGCCATCTCTGTTCGATATCTGCAATTGCCGTCATTCGTTGAATTATCAACTTTATGTGAATTGTTTTTCATCCTACAGCGTAAAAAAATACAGCATTGTCTGTTGTGGGATAAACTCACTACAAAATGTCATTTTGCTTGATATCATGCCAATTGTGAATTCATTTGCTGTGCCTTTGAAAAGTTTCAGCAGTCGAACAGGCCATTAAAAATAGTAGATTGAAGTAAACGACTAGTCTTCTATTTTAAACTTTTTTACATTTTGTAATTTAATTCTCATAATTGCATTCACAACAAAATCTGACAGAATTTGAAATCTAAGTCTTTGGAATGGATGGAGGGGACGGCACAATTTTCTGTTCATTCATCAACAGAAAACAGCACAGGCTAAAAAAAAAAAACGATTTGTGGCATTTAAGAATCGATTTTGGTTAAAAAAAAGAGAATTGATTAGAATTTTCTTTTTTTAAGTCGTAAGCTCTAATATATTCACATCAGCCACGGATCCTGCTCAACAGTTTCTCAAATTAATACTCATTCATATAAACTCACCATCCTTTTGGCTCCCCTATTCCTTCATTTGGTATTCTGGCAGTACATGAATAAACATTGCAAGAGCGCTCGTTTAGCAAGCCATATGTTTGAGGTGTTTTAAGTACTTGAGCCTTGCGGCGCAGTGCTGTTGTTTAAGATGTCCTTGCAGGGGTCATAGCCCTCTTGTGATGTCTGTGATGAGAGGGAAACATTCACTTTGGGCTTTCATTCCCCAGTGGACTACTTGTTTAGTGTTGTCCTTCAATCGCTCTCTATCCCAAACATGTCTCAGTGGATCTGGCATGTTGAGGTGCTATTATGGGCTAATTTCAGACCTACCACCAGGCTGGAACTGCACTGTTGATAGCTGGACTAAGCTCACACCCCAGGGAGGTCAAATCCCAGCACTGCTTTAAAGCTTATGTCTCTATAAAACCAAATACTTTGAAACAAAATAAAATATAAAAAAAATGGGAGGAAATTCACATTCATGTCAAAGTGGCCTGAAATGTAGGATACGATGAGCAAAACCTTCTTCAAAAGTCACCCTGGTCTGCCTGGCCTTGAAGAATGATGGCTCCATGGTGTTCACCCCTTCCATAAAGCTAAAATATATTGCTTGTTTGCAGCCAAGCACATGCCTCAGCAAAGACAAAGAACTATTCGTTTTGCCCTCAGGACTGAACAAACTGAGACAGAGGGCTGCTGTTACTGGGACAGAAATATTTCCATATCGATCCCATCTGGGAGGGGGCTGGGGAAGATGGTTGGAAAAATCTTGTGCAATATTTAATCTCACAACATCATAATATTATCACATTGGAGGCCAAAAATGATTCTAAAATTCCACAGTGTAATATTGACATAATAAGGGTACAATGCAGCTAAAAACAATTTTTTCAAGGATTTCTTTCTAGAAGAAAAAGAAGAATGCAGTGGCCAGTTATTAGGCGATGCATCAAATGTTAGTGACATTGTCGTGATAATGCTGCGATATAAAATTAAGGAAATATTGTTCATATTGCAATCATGGTTAAATGTTTAGCTCATAAAGGCTGTACGGCGTTTCATTTACTGGCCAATGTTCATTACAGTACATGCAAATCAATCAATTTCTGACTTAAATTTAGCCCAATAATAATAGTAGTAATAGCCCATAAAAAAATGAACAAAAAATAGCCCATTAAAAACAAACAGGCTTAAATGGGCTTACATTCACTTAAATGGCAATGATTACCTATTAATTGTCATTTTAGTGAAATTACTGAACTTAAATATACAAGCTTGATAAAACTGATCATTCTTTCAAATGGCACTTAGATGCTTTTGCATCTCTCTTCATATATAATAAAAAAATCACATCATGTAGTCTTCTAAAATCAGATCTCAGAAGATACCTAAAAGTCTAAAGGCTTGTTAATCTCATACATGGTCTCGATGAAGTCTTTTACTGTCTTCAGTTTAAATAGCGATGGAGTCTGAGGAACTGTGTTCTCTTACTGTATCCAATGCTTCAAATAGCAGCTCTCATGACTGGGGGCTCCTTGGCAGGAAGTGCCATGTAATGTGCTAAAACAGTGACAGGACGGTCAAGCACAAGCTGTCGTAGTACCTCAGCCATGCAGAACTGTCTGGCAGGCCTTGGACCTCCACCTCAGCTGTTAAGTGGAGGTGAAAGGATCACGTGACCTGCCATCAGACAGTTTTTTGCCCAGGGAGGCTTGTTTATGTGCCTGTATTTGGTGAAATACAACATAGCTTTCAATGTGTAATATCTCACTGCACCTTGTTCCACTGAGACATGTGCTCAACCACCCACACACACAGACACATATAGCTGGCATATGCCCACCTCCAAACATAGCAACATTATAAACAGTAATTGGGCAAATGCGGACTAATGGGGGGAAATGTTTGACATTCTGCATCACACGACGATTTCTCCCTCAGTTGCAATTATGTAGAAACCATCTAAAGGGGAAGTTCAAGGCATTTCACCAATCCCTGCAATCTCATCTCCCTTTCTATTTGAATAAAGTGTTTTGCTAACTGTCAAGTAGGGCCGGGCGATACGTCAAAGCCCGTCAAAACGTTATTATGATTTCTTCGCTAACGATATAAAATTAGGGAATATTGTGTTCATTGCAATACTATTAAAAGTTTAGCTTATAAAGACCATAAGCCATTATATCGAGTTAACGTTTTCTGAAGGTTCCGAATTCACCTAGCAACCCTACCCTAAAATCCCGTAATAACACCAAATTTGGCACACACCAAGTCAAACCCCCACATCTATAGGGTGCTACATGATACCACAATTGTTGATTATCATTAATGAAACAAGCAGCCTATATGTTAAGCATGGATCTAATATAATGTAACACATCAGATGTTTTTCCCAACAGTTAACCAAAAATGTATTTAAGACATAACAGATAATGTTTGTGTGAATTCTTGCCAAGACAGATATTTATTTATTTATTTATTTTAAATACTGTTATCTGTGTATATGTGTGTATTGGGATTGAACGGTGTCTGAGCTCACGCTTCAGTTGTGTCAGTCAGCGTAGGTAAGATCGTTTTATTTACATGAGCATGAGTTTGAAAATCACATTTCATTGGTTCAAACTTATGAGGGGAAGTGGCAGTCATCAAGAGAAAAAACAGCAGTTTTCATGGAATAAGGATAAAATAAAGATACTTTTAGATGTTTAATTGCTATTTGGAGCATTGGGATGGCTAGACGACGGCGTAATACATACTTCTCCAATGTACATATGTACAATGTACGTAATACCAACATGTACATTTTTTTCATTGTTTTGCCTGCAGCTTGTAATTAGCTTGTGCACATTCTGACTCATTTTTTTTTCAGCATGGGTCACATACATCGCCCAGATCTACTTTCAAGTTCATGTTCAATGTGCTAATAATTGCCTCACTTCATCCACCTAAATGCTGGTAATGAAAAAAAATAAATAAATCTAGTTAATAAAACCGTAACAGACAGACAGACAGAGTCCATTTCACAATGTGTTTAAGGATGTTTTCATCACACTTTTAAAGGTCAGCTCTGCCCAGCTTTGCTAAGTGTGTGTTGGCAAATCGCCACCACAGATTTCGCTCCTTTTATGAGAAACTTGTGCGTAAGATGTGGAATTATCAATCTCATGCTGCTCATTAATGTCCGAGACAGCAGGAGTTTAAAGTGGAAGTATTCGTGTGATTAATACTTCTTCTTGCTTCAGGAATGTGAGGAGAACTGCACACATTTGCAGCTAGCATCTGTTCCTCCACTACTCAGGCAAACACAAAAATGCTTTGCATATTAGTCACATATTATAAGATGAACCAGCCAGCCTTCGGCAGTTTCATTTCGTTCATTCTTCATCGTTTTAAAACCCAAGGCACGGTGCATCCTTCTCAGTTGATTAGCTGAAAACGTGCTAGCGTGGATCAACACGTCACCACACGATTGCAGTTCGATACGTTGCCGCCTTAGAGTGACACCTTTATCTGTGTTCCAGCGTATTCTCATTTAGCACATGCAGGCTTGTTGCCTTTTCATCAACTTATTACTATTAAGTGGTCCTTATTTCCCTGAACAATTCCTCCCCAACTCACACTTAAAGAGCTGTATTGATCCTCATGGTACACACCATCCCCTCCTGATTTCATTAGGCCCGGTGCTGTTAATTACTCCACACTGTAACCTTTCAGTGTTTCATTTGGACCGACAAATTGGGTGAATTAAAAAGGAGCTGAAAAGCAGTGCAAGGCCTGACGGTGTGGATCTCCGAACTGGTACGTCAAATTCCCAAGCGGCGTAATAATTAAAAAAGTTCATCAATGTTCCCTTTGCTCATCACATTATGCAGAGGCTGGTCTCACTGGTAATAGTTCTAGAGGATTCATTTAGGAAATTAGACCAGTTTGATCTGGTTCTTCATCAAGAGAGCAGTCTAAGTCCCCCCCAGAGGATCTGTGTGGGTAAACTGCCACCTTTATTTTAGTGAAACAGATAGAAAGCATGCGGGGCAACACACACTAGCCTACCTGCAATTTTGCTCTCTGAACTAGTGATGAGTACCGACCACAGATTTGGTGCCAACGCAGTCATTTTGTGCCATTTAAATGACTCTGATAATAACTTCATCATAATTGGCTTCTGATGCTTGAGAGTGTTGAATACCCATTTTCAGAGGGGAATGAATTGATTTACTGCTTGATTTAATTATGCATTAAAATCCAATCATGTAGTTTCAACCAAATTCAAAGCGAGTTTTCTGAAGCGATCCCTAGGATGCAGGTGGAGTTGAAGGACATCTTCAATTTTTAACTTAATAATCGGAACTTATTGATTACATTAGTGTGCAAGTCCAAGATGAAACAGGATGCAGTTATTGATGAAGCAGCTTCAATTTGTATGCCATGCATTTGATATACATTAAAGGAAGTCATCATCAGACAAAAAGATTGACTTTGATAGAAGGAAAATTGAGAGCTTGGATAAGCCAGTAAGAGATTTAGAAGCTGAGGGCAAGGTAATATTTTTTTGCAATCATGAGAAAAGCCATTTGGAGTCCATGTTTAACTGTCCATCAGTCTACAACTGTGCCCTCTACCCTTTACGGCTTCCTGAAATCCCTCATCGACCGAAGGTCAAAACTCGGTCTACATGTGGTCTCACCACGCACTGTCATTGCTGCTCAACGTGAAAAGAGAGTCAGAAGGTCGTTTGAGTGCAAAGCATTGATGGACAGATGATGGGAAAAGTAAGGAGAATATCTGCATCAATGTTCAACGTTAGCTTGACATTTAAATTGTAAATGGTTTGGATTGTTCTTTTATTGAATGACTCGACACTTCCATTCATTCGAAGTGGCACTGGCTTTGTCTGCAGTTGGTAATGTGAAAAGCCAACTGTATTAGGGCCCATGCTGGAACAAGCGGAGGATCACTTATCACTGTCACTTAGGCCTTGCCTGGCAAACAAGACACCTGATGGTGACACTGATTAATGATGCCAGATAAGTTTGTGTGAACAGCGGGAATCCCACACAGGTTTCATCTGCATCATATTTAAGCATATGGACACCATATGGGCCTAAGCATTTCCATAAATATGATGACCAACCACAGCGAACCAGGTGCAATATTTGGGGCCTTTTCTCCCCCTTGTTGTGCAAATATTGACAGTAATGCTTATTAAAAAGATTCCATATGGGGTCACCTAACAGTCGTCATTCTCCTTAAAGAAACGCAATGCATTTAGAGTTGGGGGTTGAGACGTTTTGAATTTGAAGCTCAAGGTAAATTGTACTTAAGTTGTCTTCTGGAAACATGTAAATATCTTCTGTTTCTCCCCAATGGCAAAACATTGGGCAAAAATGTTTTATATTTAAACAAAATGAGAAATATTTCATCCTGTTCAAAAGATTTCACCCCCAGCTCTTAATACACCGTGTTTCCTTCTGGAGCATCAGTGAATGTTTGAAAATATCTTTAATAAAAAGAAAGGATGGCTCTCAAAATAATACAGTCACTAATAGAAAGGGTTAAAATATGCAAAAGATGCTGGAAAAATGTAAAAAAAAATCGCAGGAACTGCTCAGGACAAACAAGGGAATCAAGAACAACCATCACAAAACAAAACAAAAAACCCAGTCATGTTTTATCCAGGTAATGACACACACTATGAAGAATTTTGCAGATATCACAAAGTAATGTCTGTTTATGCTACACATTAAAAAAATATTGCAATTAAACATCTTTATGAACGCATAAATCCTTAAGTTTAATAGCAACATTTTTAAGAGCAATGACTCCCACTTATTCAAGATCTCAAGTGTTTATTTACACTTTTGATACACTTAAAGGTATTGACTTGGCTTTGCCTACTTTAACATTAATAGCAATGGTTATTGATTGTCAAGATTGATTTTAAACTGAGGGGAATAAATGCATACCCATGGTGGACTTAAGTAATTTATACCAAGAGAGAAAGACTGAAAGGGAGATCCTAATAAGCCCAGACTAATTAACTCAATAGCAGTTATCCATGTGCCGCATTTCAAGTATTCATGGCCTCAGAACAGGTCTTCTTAGAACAGGTCTTTTCTTATAATTTGAGCTCTTTTCTAAAGAAACATAATTGCAGTTGTCAAAAAAAAAAAGCCCGTCTAGAAGCTTTTCAATATGACAAAAGTGTGGCAGCCTATCTGAGAATTTTTGAGCTTTGATTGCACACAGTCTTTATGAAAAACTGTCTGTGAATAGCAGGAGATGAGACTGCAACTCATAAAGCTGAAAACAGAAAGACAAGGTCATGTGTTTTATGTGTATCATCTTCACATGGAAATGAAATAAAACTAAAGCAATAAACAGTCAAATAAAAGAAAGAAATACACTTTAAAAAAAGTTAAAGGCTTTATAGTCCACGAAGGAGAACAAAGGACAAAAAACAGGATAACTAACAACAACTGTAAATCATAAATCAGTTTCTGGGCAGGTGACTTGTAAGCTACATTTTTCTCGTTTTCTTCTTTTTTGGTTTGTGAGTCGCCAAAAAGGTGAGGTACAAACCTACAGGGATCAAGGCGTACAAAATATTAAAGTAGAAATTCTGCCATAAAAATGGTGTTTGCAGTCAAATCACTTCATAAAAAGATTCCCACACTGGCCTTTCAATATGGATTTTCTACTCTAGGAACACTAAGCACATGGCAGGGGTATTACAGACACTATCTGATATTTGGAAAATGTTCTGGGATTGATGTGCTTGTATTTTGCTGGCCTGGCACTTGCTTTTGCTGTGTGATGTAGCCTCGACTTTGGAGGATATTCCTTTATATCCCGAGAGCTAAGAGGTATCAACATTTTACAGCAGGCTGTGTGTGTCCACTAAAAAAAATAAATAAATAAATAAAAACATTACAGCACCATGACTCATTGGGACCTAAAAAGAGAACAAAACAGCCCGAGGAAGGTGCACAACATTAAGGTGAAAAGAAACAAACATCTATAGGGATGAACAATCAATGTGTATTTCAATCAATTTGAACCTGAAACAATATAGGCCTACTCGTTTAATTTTGAACCCATATACATCGCTTTCTCATGCAGACAACAAATGATGACTAATGTGATTTGAGAATTACTAGCCCCTTCTCACCCTTTGGCGTCATATAGACCTTCTTTGAGAGCTTTGTCCATATTTTTTACAGTCTATGGTTATCATACAGGTGACTGGCATCCTGTAGCATCAATATGAGACGCAGACCCTACCCCAGACCTAAACCTACCCATAAAACTGTGTGTTATATTGATGCTAAAGGGTGCCATGTGCATAGTATTTAGACGAAATGACGAGAATGTGTTGGAATTACCAATATTTTTTGCACTGAAACTTTCTTTAAAGTACACTTGTGTGATAAACAATGACCTTTTTTTTCCATATTTTTTGAAGATTGACAGATTTATCCACTAAAAAAACCAAGGTGCATAAGCTCAAATCGATGAGGCCTACAAACAATCAGCTCCAAGAAGTAATACAAAACCTGTCCTAATTTAAAGAAAACAAGCTGAAAAAAAAAGATTGAATCCAATATTTGTTGATAATATAGCATAAGAAGCAATCTTTGTCATTTTTGTTACAGGGTTTTCAACACAGTGTAGGGATTCAATCATTTTAATTATATTAACTTTAAAACAGCCAATGAAATGTATTTCAATTTAAAATATAAAGTGCAGCCTTTTTACGCAAGTGTGTTTGACACATTTGAATTCATTTTTGATGCAGTATTGTACCTCAGTTTCTCAGTACTGTTAACACCACCTGATTATGAATCTGTGTATAATGTAAGTTGAGATTAGTGTGAGCCGTCTAGTTTTTGTACACTTTAAAGCGCTCTTGGTGTAACGCTCTTAAATGTACCTCCATAGGAACCACTATAAATGTGCAGCCACAAACAAGGTCTAGTAAAATTTAAAAAAGGTGCATTGTATGAGCATACTGAGCTAAAGCAAAATGTATTTGAAGCGTAGGACATCAAGATAATGCTAAAGCGGTGTCAGGCCCACGATTCTTATCTGATCTTCCATACTGATCAAAGCCATTCTACTCAAATGCTAAATATTTCAGTATGAATGAAAAACAGTATGTGGCGACTACCACGTGACTCGTTTCTGGGCTCTTGTTCCTCTATTTTATCTACGAATAAGAGGTCTTCAGACAATGTTACCGAACTCTTTGGCTGTCAAGTGTCATGCAATTAATCAATCATTTGGATCCCTGATTTGTACGACTCCACGTTTCATTGTGCCCTGTTTTGACAAGGAAGCAAATTCTCAAAATTCTCAAAAAAAGAAAAAGCCATCTGGAGCCTTTTTTTGCACATGCTTTCCCCACATTTATGGTTATAAGGTATTCCCTATAACGCGGTATAATGATCCACCCATGGAAAGTAGTCATTTTCCTGATGTAGGGTGAGATGCTAATGAGTTTGTGTCACAAGCACTAGGAGTGGTGCTGTATCTTTACAGTGGGTGGCTAAGCGCAGGGAGCATGAAAGAATCTCCCATAAGCTTAAAAGCAAATTAATGCCTCTCACCTTCACGCAACCTTTCCCTCCCTCTCCTCGTCATGCTATTATTCATAGGACTCTCACTGTCAAGTTTAGCAATAATTTGTATACTATTCTTAAATACGTTTCCAGCCCCATTCCAAGAGGCGCCGAGGGGAATTGACAGGGGAACATTTAAAGGTGATTATTTTATTTTATTTTTTTTGCCTAATGATGAGTGAGTTTGGTTTAAAACAAGAATTTATGGTTTTCTGAGAACCTCTGTCTGGTCCACAGATGGGAATCGTTGTTCGAGACGGGCTGGGGGGAATTGGTGTGGTATGATAATCATTAAATGCATGTAAGTACGCAGTGCAAAAAAAAAAAACAAAAAAAAAAAAAAAACCTAACTGTGATAGCAATGCACTGACTGGAATTTTATATTTGCTCCACATACTTGTGTATTCTGGGAATGAAAATTAAGACTTGAAAATGAATAGTAAAACAACACAACTACCAGATGACCTCATTAGAAGAAGCTCCTTCAATCCAGAGTTGCTGTTGCATTGATATCTGATTGTTAGCATCTCCCAAACAGCAGAGAGCTTGAAAATAATAGATTTACTTGTAGACTGTCCTCTAAAGGTCCATGTGGGGCTGTAGTTTACAGGTCTTGAAACAGTTGGCTTGACACTCAATATAAACAAGCTCTGGAAGATTTCAGCCTGAATCAAGCTCTGAAGATTTCTTGCACTGTGACATATGTTGCGTTTTATAGCCATAGCCAGAAAACAGTGAGAGGTCTGGAATAGAAATAATGTTAGGTTTGCTCCCTTGTTACTTCGGCTGATGACATGGACTATATTTTGAGTCACGGGTTTTAATAGAGCATTTTTCATGTGCAGACATGTACCGTTTCTGGCGGTTACATTTCGTATCGTGTTTGTTCTCATCCATTATTAATATCTTGTTAGTCATAAATATAAACAGCTTTTGTCATGCCTGGAAAGCTGTCTGTCATTGATGTTATGGAATATTCATTATTCAGTCACCCTCCCAACCTGTATTACTTTCTTTCTTGTGTGGAACACACAAAAAAAGAAAGAAAAAAAAAGATGTTTAGCATAATGTCCAAGCTGCTCTTTTCCATACATAATGAAGAGTGACCACAAAGTTATAGCCACTTTTCCACTTTCTCCGACATTCGCATTTGATTGGTGCATTTCTTCACTAGTTGCGTTCGCACTGAACTTTCAAATTGGCTTTAAAGCAATGCTTCCCTTCACTTACTAACTATGGTAAAATAAATGAATAATGAATGTATCTACACAAAATAAATGACAACCAACGGAGAGTTTAACACTTTTTCTGGGGCTAATAAAAGTAAATAATTATATTATTGTTTTACAATATCTATTTTGTACATAATCGTCCAATTTACAGAAATAGTGTTTAATGATTGACCAGAAGTTTGTTCTGAAAATAATTACCAGCCTACACAAAATAGTTTAACAAGTGTAACAAGGTATATATATATATATATATATATATATATATAAATAATAATAAAAAAAAAAAACTTACAAAGTACAACAATTTTGGGAAGCAGTTATACCCTGTGATAGTGAGAAAGTCAGAAGGTTTTAGTCCAATGCAAAACAATTAACTAACATTTTCAGGGGGAAAAGAAAATCCTCACCGGGTCAAAATGAACTGAACACAACACAAGGATTAAAGCGACTTTTTAGTGCGAGACAACAACATAATCTAATTAGTAATATGTTTCCATATGGAAAATGTGGTTTGATCACTTATAAAATATCTACAAATAAATATCTATACAATTATACAAATTGTACAATACAGTAAATACAGTTATCAAATCATATATTGTTGAGTAAATTGGCAGCTTTAAGGTAAAGGTGAGGTTATGAGCTCTAAAATATGTCAAGTATATCACAGTAAAGTAAAACTACACAAATTGTAATATCAAACTAATACATACAAAGTTTTTATAACGTTTATGCTTCTAATGCCTGGTTCAGATTACACGTTTTTTTGTTGTTGTTTTTTTTGATAGTCACTGTAACTTCATCGTGTGCGGTCATCGAGAAGGCGAAACTAGTAGCTAGTGACTTCTGGGAAACGAACGAAAAAACAAACAATGGATGAAGCAGTGAGTGTTGTATTGGCTGTCCTGTGTTCAGAAAAAAAGTAAAAAAAAAAAGAAAAAAGAAAACCCGACAATGGACACGTTCCTGGGTTGCTTGAAGAGGACAGTATGGGCTGTCAATCCTCCAAAGAGAACTTGAGGTAAAATATTGTTTTCTTATATATTTTAAATTTTAGCACCATCGTCTCTCTTTCGTTTTGGCATTTTTGAAAGTTGCGTACGGAAAAGCTTGTGCTCCTATTGGTCAACCTCATACATGTGACGGAACCCGTCATCGACGACGGTTAAAAAAATTAAATGATGTTTTACTAACAAAGTTCGGGAGGAGCATGTTCAGAATTAAACACAGGTGGAGCACATTCAGGTGATCAAGCCTAATTAGACACGAGTGGAGCGCACTCCCAATCAATGAAGTAAGAGGTATATATACAGCAAACTTAACTCAGTTCATTGACAGTCTAACAGCATCCCACCACCACCCCATCTCCTCACTTCTTCTCCTAAATACTCTTACAACAACGAGGGGGGGGGAGCACTCTGGGTTCGGGCAAAAATTCCGAGCTCGGAGCCCTCCCCCTGGACAGCACGCCAAATACGCATAATCTTTACTCCGTTTAATTGATGTAAATGTGAACTCGTGAAACACGCTAGTCGTTTTGTCGTGAAGCATCGCAGACGCGACATAGGTTGTCGCCCACTATGACACACTATACGAGATAATACAATCGAAACTTGCGTCCCGACGCCCGTTTCAGTTTACGAATCCCCACGACACCCTATTTCAAACGGATCGTGCCAAAATCTGGCTAAAATCGTGTAATCTGAACCGGGCGTAAATCTGTGCTATTTTAGATGTTACCAGTTTGAATACGCAAGTTTCAGACAGCATTTATCCAAGTGTATAAAAATGTGTAAACAATACACATACTCTCATGAATACTAAAGGAGATCCGAATGGACATATTAACATGCTTATAAATATATGAAGAAAAAAAAATAATTTGTGCTTAGTAGATTTGAGGAAATTGGATTAATTGAATGAAAGCACACAGTTAAAAGTGCAATACTTCAAATGAAGTATACATTTCCAAAATGTTTTCAGTCTAAAATAATTACTCAACATCCCTGTGTGGATAAAGACTGATTTGAACAGTGCAACTGCAAAATCATAAACATTGTTAGTTAGCTAATAAGTGTCATAATTAATCAAAACATTTATTTTCAAATGCTTCCAGTAAATCCATTTCTCAAAAATAAGAATCCTTTGCATCTTGCCTGCTCTAAATTAGACTCGCTACAGAAGGAAATTAGGTAAAGTTTGAAGTTTTCTCCAGGAGTTCCTCTGAGAGCCATAAGAACCAAGAAACATGAGAGAATTATTAAAAAGCACAATATATGAACTAAATGACCCCTCAGTGCTCAAGCTGCCTCTCCATACAGCACCATCAGCAGATTACCTCCACCTGAAGAACTCGGGATTCACTTCCTATCACAAATTACACTATAATGGCAGAAATCAGATTACACTCGATGCTTCTATGTCACACTGAACGTGGTTGTTGTATCGTGTAACGTTCAATGCAATAACCAAGGAACAGCAAAAAGCAAATCATTTGAATCCTAATGGCTGCCAATCTGTTATATAATATCGAGCTTTCTCTAGGCAGAGCTTTCAAAAAATTAAGAGGTTAAGCTATGTAGTCAAGAGGCTAATGCATGGAAAAAGCCTTTGGACCCTATCTGGACTAAATCCAGCGCGCACAGTGACACCCCATTAACAGGATGGAGGACACCAGGAATGCCTGAATCCGAACGCTGAGCAGATTTCCAGGTGGATGGGAGTCAAGCGCCACGGATTCCTGGTTAACTGCACTCTGACACCTTCACTGATTTGACAAATGATTCTGTATCAAAGGGCTAGGCACACATTTGACTTAATTGATTAGACAGCATGTGGCGAAATCCCTGATTGGTTTAACTAAAAGTGCAGGAAACGTGCCATAGTTTTATAAAAAGGCAAGCACTTTGTGGTGACAAGGGTGGGGGGAAAAATGAGTTCCTGCCTTCTTTTAAGTATGACTGATTAATATTGAAATCTGTATGAAAAATGAGACAAATTAATCTTGTTCTAATGCCATAAATCATCTAATCCGAGTGGGTTTACAGCTGTAATTTCAGAGGTTAGCATTTCTTTCATCTCTTCATTAGTTGGGTCAACCACAGCCAGAGGACCTTGTGAGGTGCAAGTCTATAAACGCGGTACCCTGCGCGCAGACCCCGCTTTAATACGGCTGTAAAAAACCAACATGTCTGCCAATTAAAGAGACACCACATTAACACTGCTTCTGTAATTACAGACAAGAGCATGACCGAAATAAACCGAATGGGGGACCGCAAACACTTCTCTGGAACAAAAAATAGTAGAGATGTTACCCGAGCTTGTCATTTAAAGGCAAACAGATAATCTGATGATTAGAGTTGGAAATGGTAAAAGAAATGTTACAGTTCCTTTTCTGATTCCTTTCGTTTTGTATACTTTTAAGAAAAAATAAGCACAATTGATAAGGTAATTTCAATATTCAAAACAATTATATACAAACATGTGGCAACAACAAACACTACTGTTTATGTTTTTACAAAGAACTATCTTATGCTCACCACGGCAGAAATAAAATTATATATATATATATATATATATATATATATATATATATATTAGTGATCTATCACAAATTTATTTATTGTGGTGGTAAATGACTAGTCATCAGTGTCGCATGATCCTTCAGAAATCAGTCTAATGCTGATTTGGTGCTCAAGAAAGATTGCTCATCAATGTTAAAATTAATTAATATATAATATATATAAACATTCTTTAATGCTGTTTTTTTCCCCTTTTTTTCTGTGCATTTCTTTTAAATACACGGGGGTGCATATAACTTTTTTGGTTGAGAATTGGGACTTTGGGACTTGAACTTGCTTGGTACTCACACTTTATACAGCACACTCATCCTACAAGCTATTGTCATAACTTCCCTCCTCACTACCTTCTTTTCTCTCAAAAATGGTTGATGATGATGCTGTTTTTTTTTTATTGCATTAACAGTAATGACAGACAACAGCAGGAAAATTAGGCTGCTGTCAGTTTATGACCGAATGTATGGACCAAATATACTGACACCCGTCCGGTTCCTTTCTCAACTGTTCACTTATGATGTAACCAAGAGAATACTTGCCAAGATGGGTATTTTGATAGGATTAAAACGCAAATTAAAACTCTTTGCCTCTTCTTACACATTTAAAATCATTTGAATGTGTAAGACAAAAATGCATCCAAATGATAAACTTTCACTCTAAAATGGTTAAATTTTGAAGTTAATCTGCGAATCACATACGTTGAGGCGTTGATACGTGGTGCCTGGTCCGTACAGATCACAGATCAACTGCGATCTATTGCACTGCACCCCTAATAATTAATAAACACACTTATTATCATGATTGCTATCATTCTAGAGAGAAAAAAAAAAATCCTAAACCAGTATAAGTAAATGCATCCCTGTCCCCAAAAATGTTGGTACTCAACGTCTATCCACATTTTTTGCTGTTCATCATTTATTTTTTACAATAAATGCGCACCATGTGCACATGTAAATCGATATATTTTGTAACATTACATATGTTTTTTAAGTATCACTTTTGATTCATTTAATACATCCTTCCTGAATAAAAGTATTAATTGCTTTAAAAAAAAAAAATCTTACTGACTCCAAACTTTTTAGGCTATAGTGCACTTCATTTACCGTAAAAAGCCAAGTCCCAAATAGACGCCGGTCTCAAATAGAGGCCGGGTTTATTTTTTTATTTTTGTGTTGTCCGCGCATTCTCACGTCTTGAAACAACAAGAGCGCTGTTCTTGCTCTCTCTCCCTCGTGCATATTAATCAATTAACATGATAGTAAAAGGTTGGAAGACCGCAGTTTCACGTGGAGCATTTTGAGATTTTTAGAGATTAAAGACTCAATGTACAACATCTCAACACTAAATTATAAAAGCCGGTCTCATACAGACGCATGTCTCATGTCTCAAGTCGGTGCATGATTCAGGAAAATAAAAGCCTGGCTATTATTTGAAATTTGATGGTATTTGGTAAAATACTTCTATAAAAAAATCTAAATAAAAGCGTGTGAAAACTGTAAACAGAATTGAACATTTTGCCAAGGTATTTTAAAAACTGGTGAAAAATAAAATAGAATAAGAACCTGTTTTCATTTGTCAACCCTACTGATGATGATTTAAAAAAGCTATAAATATCCTTAAAACACATGCATGCACACACAACCTGCTGCACAGCAGACTCAGACAGTTAGGTGGCCGGTGTACCTTTTTTTTTTTTTCTTCTTTTTGACATGAACATGCTGTGCTTGCTAGTGACAGGCTCAGCATAGCCCTGCACCCAGAGGTCACAACTGACCTTTCCGATTGTGAGTTTTTCCAGATCTACTACATGTTTGTCTGAAGATGTATGCCAAAGCATCCTCAGGCTCCACACTGAGACGGCGGTATGGATTCGGGCATTTTGCTGCTTGTCTTCCAGCATCACGCCTACTCCCTCCTGACTAGCGTATGAATGCAGAGCACACTGCCTTGAGTTTTGCATGCTACTAAGCTTAATTGCTGCATGACTAGCCTGTTGTTGCATGGCTGGAGGGATTTCCATTTATTATCTGGTATGAATCATTTTGAAGATGTGCTTATTCACCACCGGTTTCCCCAAGTTCAAAACACCATTTTGAGTAGGATGTGGAGGAGTGCGCGGTCACAAGGTCCAGTTTCAGAGCGTTGACAGGGAGAGAGCAACAACACCCCTCCCTCCCTCCCTCCCTCCCGCAGATGGAATATGTGTCTGTGTTTGCATGGAGGGGTATGTTGGCCGCACCGTGCCCAGATCAGGCAGCTCGTGCCAGGGTTCTGCATGCATTGCGCACAGGAAGGGAAGGGTCAAATTAGGTACTCCATCTGCCATCTGTTTTGGCGGCTCGACGGGGAGGCTCTGCGATGCGACGCCTGCTAGGGTTAAATCAAAGCCTTGATGAGCAGTGTCTGAATACCTGCAGAATATCAGCCCGGTCGTACGTTGAATCGGCAGAGCAGACGTGCCCGCTGTAATGTCAGACAAATGATCACTTTCCTCAAGCCGGGGCCACTTCATCAACGTTAAGCGCTGAGATGAGCCTTCCTTCACGTTCTGATAGGAGGTTTGAAATTGGGACTCTCTCCACTTTCACTACTGACCTATTGTGAATCGCAGTGGCTGGAATGAATTACTGCTGAGAGGACAAACGCATAATGTAAGATATTATTGGGGAATTTAACAATGCTCAGGCCTCAGGGACTCTCACGATGTAATGTATGGCCTTTGAAGTACAATTGCTATGGAAACTAGAAGCCCTGGGTGACCAAGTTGCCCACCCACACGGACAGCCGTTAATCATCTTCACTCCAATACTGGCACAGCAGAATTTGGCCAATGTGTCAAGCAGCAATTATGTATACTTAGTGTTCTCTCTACCCCCCTCAGCTTCGCTCTCTCGTTCTCCCGCCATCCTTCTCTTCGGCTCTCCTTTCCATTTAATCACGGCGCTTTTAAAAGCTCTCTGTTCATTAGCTCCCTTTCATTGTGAATGCATACAATACCAGCAAAGAAAATAGGAACAGTCCACACAGTACGACACTCCTATTATAGAAATCATATCTAACCGTTTAGCCATTATACTTTCATTCGGAGCTGAGTGACACGCCAAATTACTCCACTGCTCCATTGCTTTCTTTGCATATTGGTTTGTGCAGATCACAGGCGCTAATGGGAAGCGACGAGACAGAGATTATGTTCTGCTGGTCGCGGGAAACGTTAACGCCATCACAAATCGGTGGCATCCCTTCATTACCTCCATCCAGATCAGCTGTTTCAAGGAGAGCTGACAGCAACATGGGAATTGCAACGCTCTCCATATTTCAAGGACAAATGTTGCAGCCTGGGTGTCGAGCAGGTGAGTTCGAGCACATCAGCACTATATAGAACGTGTTATTAGAGGTGATCTCGACAGGGGTGAAAAGCGCGCAGGCTCGTGTGAAGGACTGGTCAGCAATTAGAGCCCCGTTGTGTGCCGAGAGGTCCAGGACAAAGCTGATTGCCTTTTCATACATCTCACAATGAGCACTGGGGAGATTTGTATAAATATTTTGCAGCTTTCCCTTGCAGCTTCAAGTCACTTTTTAATGGCAGTTGGTATATTAGGGGTTGTCGAATTGGATCCCTGGCTGACAGGCTCTTAGATTTGCCCATCCCTGCTTTTGACTGACTTTTTTGTGCAAGGTCTTTACTCTTGACCTGCCAAGTCAACCAGAAAAGGAAATGAGCACTTTGCCACATTTGAGGTTAGTGGACTGACAATAGTGCGAGGTTTGGCAATATAACACATTATTGCGTTTCTCACATAGGACGCGTGAAAAAAACAGAGGCAGCCAGCTTTCAAGCAGGAAAATATACTTTCTTTTTGTTCCTCTACACCAAGAATATGACTGATTCTTGTCACTGTTTTGGTAAATCCTGAACCCAAACCATGAAATCACAGATAATTCAACATCTTGTAGCAATATTACGGTTTAATTCAGGGCCTTGTTTCCAACATGAGATAAGACACAATAAAAAGGAAATATCTGCTGTCATGCCTCCTTGCTCTGGTACATGGCGGTGTGGGGAAAAAAGAAACGTTGTTCAATTTCAACGTATCCAAGAAAAAAAATATTCAGAGAATAAGATGATCTCCCAGATTAAAAAAAAAAAAAAAAAGTGTATATATCAACAGTTCTCAACAGGATTTGCTTTAGTCCACAAACCAAGTGAGGACCCAACACAGTAGCAAAATCACATGAAAGTAAACAAAAAGTAAAGAAAACCTGTCATTGAAAACATCATCTGAATTTAATATGTTTTAGGGATGCACAACACATTGATATCATATCGGATCTGTGTAAGTGAATATTTGTGATGGATCCAATTGGATAATTATTGGATAATTATTTACTTTGCCATCATCTTAGTTAATGTTAATCTTTCAAGACACTAGTAATTGAATAACACTGCTATTTCTAAAATGGCACAAGTATCCAAATAAAATCAATCATTTAAAAAGTTTTTAAAGTGAATTTTTGCATCACCAATTTAATGTATTTATACAGAGTAGTAGTTTTGATGGTAGGCCTTTGATGTTAAACAAAAAGCACATTTCCACATTGTTTTTTTCCTTCTGTGTTTATTAGAACAGTTGAGAACCAAAGCTTTACGAAGGTGCAGCTTGCTGCAACAGCTTTATCACATAGTGATGCCTCTAATAAACAGAACCATTAGCAAGACAGTGACTTACCTTGTGAGGGCACGTGGCTGGGACAATAGAGAATGTTTTATCTGGGGTCTGGCTCTGGTTCTAGAAGAGAAACAAATCACCCTGTGTTAGTTGTTTCAGTAGGGATAAAACTGTTGCATTCAAACACAGTTGCTATAAATTGCATGTTTCGTAATAAGGCAGAACAAAGTGACCTATTATGTACACTTATTCTGAAGAAATAGAAAAGCCAATTGAGTGAATAAAGGTTAAGGTCATCAATCTGCGCCAGTGGAATATACAGCCAACAAATGGCTTCTCAGTGCATGCCTATTCCTGTGCTCCAAATACCGAAAAAACAAGCACATAGCACAGGCTTCATAACATATGCAAGGGTTCTCAAACAGGATTTCATTAACCAATTAACATATTGTAAATATGGTGCTACATCAGACTGATACATGAAAACCAACACTAAAAAGGTTGCACGTAGGTAAGTCAACAAGGCAACAACAGATGGCCCTGCTGTTTGCGATTATGCATGATGCAGGGCCTCTGCACACTGACAAAGGCAGCGTAGGGGGAAATGACCGCCTTCAAGTGACCTCGCATACATATGAGGAAAAAGAATGGGTCGAGCCAGCACAGCGGGGGACAAACTATTTTCCCTAATACTTGAGGGACGCCTAGTTGATTCCAAGCAGGTGCTGCCAGTCATTGTCTTACACCCAGTTATCTTCTTTTTGTAGAACTAATGCTCTCTGACACTATTAATGGCTTCCTTATGGTATCGCCAAGAGAGATGAAACATTGAGCGGTCCAGACTTCAACATCTATATTTCATCAGCACTTAGAGTAGTCAGCATCGGCTGTGTGGTAACCTCACTTCACACCCACTGTCGGGTAAAAGGCAAACACTGCATGGTCAGCCCTAGGCGTCTGAAATAATAGAAAGGAGTTTTGTGCCACTCTTGTAAAGAGGAAATTCTAAAGAGACATGGAAACAGAAATTTTTAACAGAAATTGCGCAATTGACCAATGGAATCATCATTCTCCTCTTCAACCTGGCTCATACACTCCTAGAGACAGTTTTCCCTTTAATGAGGTAGTTTTAAACAGTACATGATATTGTAATCTGAGCAGAGCTGACACAGGAACTCAAGTAGGTGAGGACTAATAAAGAACACGTTCTCCTGGTTGCAAGGGCAACTTTGAGGACACAACATGTTTATTCAGGAGAGCCGCTGTCAGCATCACTTGCATTGACCCGTGTCTGCTCTACTTTGGTCAGTCAAAACATACGAAGGGTACAATTTGAACTCAATTGCAGCACATGAAACTCGACCAACACTGCTATTCTGATTGTGAGTGTGATATGTTATACAACATTTTACTATAAATAAAGTAAACAATAAGTTAGTACAGTTAAAGACACATTTAGACACTTTAGACTTCAGTAACTTTAGACACATTGCTGATTACATCTTTGCTGAATCGGGTGAATGATTTAATGACTCGCTCTTGAACGAATCGGTGCATTTGAACAAATCAATCCATACATTTCCAAACCGCTTGTCACTGGGATGCTGGACATATCTCGTATTTTGCATGCTCAAATTTGTTATTTCAAATGTAGGCGTGCGATATGTGCGCTCATAATTGAAGCGACGCAGTTGCGATGATGTGCGCTTGTTTTTTCCATGCGCATCCACACCGCATCGAGATAAAAACATCTCAACTTTTCAGACTTTGCTGCACTGTAGGTCAAGTGACAAGAACCAACCACAGCAACGATAGACCCCTCTGGAGCGCTTTGTAAAAAGGAGAATATGGTGCGCCTAGCGTTTTCTACAGCGCAGTCTCATCCCAAGACGCCATTTAACTGACGTTTTGGGACGTCTTTTGACCATATGTCAATATCCGCCTTTTTACGGTACCCTTAAACATCGGTAGATGAGGTTATCGGATCCTAACTTTACCCAAGACCTAAACCTACCCCGTCACCTAACTGACGTTAAAGGTAAAGCGTCAGTTGTATGACGGCCCGGGATCACCATCTACCGACGTTTAAGGGGGCCCTAAAAAGGCGGATATTGACGTATGGTCAAAAGACGTCCCAAGACGTCAGTTATATGACTTCTTGGGATGAGACTGTGTTATTTTCTACGGCGCTATATGTGAATAGCACTTAAGTCAGCACCTAAACCAGCCCCATCAGAACATTTGAACAAGTTGAGTGAATTATTCAATGACTCATTCCATAATGAATCATTGTAGTTAAATGAATAGGTTGGGAGAATGGATTGATGACTCAGTCGTAAAGATCAACAAATCAGTCGAATGAATGATGCAGTGACAGTATGACATACTGATAGTTTGGACTGTGCAAACCCAGACAAGCAGAATAATACAAACAGAAAAAAAAAAAATATATATATATATAATAAATAACATGTCAATTGTGTCTGAAATGGAAGTCGCATATCGTTCAATAAAACTTATATAATAAGCGATATCAAAGCATCCTGTAGAACTGCATATCAATTATCCTCTGGCTTTGTGCCGACAGCTTAATCACAATAGTGCTGATAACCAGAACAACACATTTTTCCTGATGTTGTTTAAATAAAGGCAACAGTTATGGTTTGAAAACATGTTGAAGAGAAGAGAAAGGAATCTCTTTGGGAAAATTGCATTGGTGTTAATGCTTTATTTCCCATTTAATGTTTTGCTCAGCCACGGTTAATTATTTAATATGACAGGTATGCTACGCGGAGTGTATTAACTTGTCCTGAATGTTTAAATAATATATGATCCCATTAAAATCTGACAGAGACGACAGACACACACGCCACTGGGGCTTTATTCATTTGCAGGTACACAGGCACCATTGTGTGGCAGAGTTGACCCAGTGTGTTCGATTGAATGGCCTTTCTGTAATGTGCAGCGAAATTATATGTTGCACTGAAAGCCTAGGCTATGCAAATGCTGGAACAAGCTGATGACTTCCGTGCACTGCTGTTATTTTGGAGAGCGGATAAATCTGTAAAATAAGTGCGGATGGAGGGAATGGTTTTCAAATGGTTGCTTTCTTACAAAATACATCTTTATTGGTACTGTATCTCCTTCCTTCTCAGCTCTCTCCTTAATTCATGCGGCGCCAGTAAACTTGCGAAAGCAAAATGTGATTTTGTCAAGGTTGTGAAGTGCAGTCAAATAAACATGATGAAAAATGCCAGATTGAAGGCAAATTTATTATCTCTTCTCATTAGGTGTTACATCTCTGCTTCACAGTACAGAGACAAATTAGTTTCTATCGAGAAGCCAAATTGCTAATATTAAACCTCTCTGCTGTTCCTCCCCAAAACAAGCCATGAAAGTGATTTCTTCACTTGACTCACTTCATGTTTCCCTCTCCAAATGCTAGTGGAGGGGGAAAGAGAGCAAGCGGTATAGGCTGCAAAGAGCCGTAATCTCCTTGCCAGCAGTGTCGAGGCTGACTGACGTTCAATGTGCCATCGTTATAAAGGGGGTGCTCTGAAACGACAGCCTCCCACAAGTGTGTCAAGACACCAAGTCTTCTTGCTCTTGGTGTGCTCATTTGCTAAGCTTTGTGAAGCCCCTTCTTTTAGACTGGTCTTGAGAGCTGGAAGAAGTCTCAATTAGAGCTTTGTAATGAGTTAGAGGCACAGGTAAACTGAGCCTGAGTTTGACACCACAGCTGCATCAGTCCTCTGAATGCTGTGACGACAACAAGCACAGCAGGTGGATCGTTCTACAAACTGGGTGCTACCTGTGTCCCATTTATAGAGATCCATTTTTCAACAATGAATAATTGTTATTTCAACTCTTAATCTGCCTTGCTGTATGAGCAAATGAAAATAAAATACTACCTTTCAAAGATTTGGGGTCAATAATTTATTATTATTATTATTCAGCAAGGACACAATGAAATGAACAAATGTGACGGTGACATTTATCTGACAAAAATGTTTCTATTTCAAATAGATGATGTTCTATTCATCTAGGAATCCTGACAAAAAAAAATTATCATATTTCCAAAAAAGTATTGAGCAGCACAACTCAACATTAAGAAAAGAAGAAAGATAAAATTTTCATATTTGACATCATTAAATCATAATATTAGAATGATTTCGGAAGGATAATGTGACACTGTGTGTGTGTGTGTGTGTGTGATGGCAAAGCTGAATTTCCAGCAGTCATTACTCCAGTCTTCACTGTTCTTTCATTCTCAGGCTGAGGTGTGTGTTTGTGTGTGTGAAAGCAACCATTTTTATTATAATAAAAAAAAATATTTCAATAATGTATTAGGATGGTGGTATGTAAAATCTGTTACCATCATAGATTTTTTTTTTCTCGGTGTAAATAAACTAATCCAAATATCTCTATTCAATGGTCTTAATGTAAGCCTTGATAATTGCTGAATTAGCTGCATTAAATTTGCTTTCTGAAAAGCAACCTTTATATATTAGTATACTGTAGAAACTGCCAGCAATTACTTTATTTCATGACATTCTCTATACAAATGGTTTAATATAGCTTGAAGCGGAACAATGTGGTTTATTAGAACATAAAAACTCATTAGTTACTTTAAAAAAAAAAAAAAAAAAAAAAAAAAACACCATTTCAACATGGTAAAGGGACTTATTTCATAAAATGACCCAGGTATGCATGACTGTGTTTATCAGTATATATACATATATATATATATATATATATATATATAAAGATAAAACCTGTTTCGCTCATAAGCGCTCTGGGCCATGTAATAGTCAAGATCTAATTTGGAATGATATATTTTTTTCTTTAATGTTGCCAACAAAGATGAAGCACATTTTGTCACATATACACAGCTAGTTTAAGAAACAGCAACGCAAAATGCTTTCTCACACAGACACTACTGTAGCCTATCCTTAGGCCATAATGAGCCTGCTATGTGTTTAAAAGGATTAGCTGCATTAAAAATCACATTTCATTCTCAAGCTGAGCAAAACAAAGCAGTTCATAGCAAACATGTTCATTTATTACTGCTTTGCACGGGTTTAAATACAAGCATGAATATTTCATCACAGCTAATCTAATCTAGTCGTGCCTGTGCCTGCATTTATTATGACACCTAAAGTAAATGACAGATGTACAATACCGGTCAAAAGTTTGGAATAATTAAGATGCTTTTAATGTTGTTGAACAAGTCTCTTATGCCAGCCTGGTCTCATTGTTAATATGTAGGTATTAATACGTTATTTTCAAAGATAGAAAACATCCTTTTTTGTACGTTTGGATTGATGCTAAAACGTATAATATGGACGTATCTGCAACATTTAAACGTAACATTATTACAATTTTACAGATTACGATTTTTCCATATCATAAAGATATCGGTATAATTTCTCTTCTCTAACCCTAACCCTACCATTTTATAGATAAATGTAGATACGATAAAACCGGAAGACAATACGATGCTGAATAAAGTCGAAGTTTTTGTTATTTTTGGACCAAAATGTATTTTCGATGAGTCAAAACCTTCTAAATAACCCACTGTCACATGGACTACTATGATGATGTCTTTATTTCCTTTCTGGACAAGGACAGTATACCGTACATAAATTTTCATTGGAGGGACAGAAAACTCTCGGACTAAATCTAAAATATCTTAAACTGTGTTCCGAAGATGAACGGAGGTCTAACTGGCTTGGAACGACATGAGGGTGAGCCATTAATGACACAATTTTCATTTTTGGGTGAAGTAACCCTTTAAAAATATGTAGAAATTATGAAGAAAAACATAACAGACTGAAAAGTACAATCACAATAATTAATTCATTGCGAAAATGTCAAAACCGGTACCAAAAGTCATTCACATGATGATGTGTTGCAGTCGCAGTCCTCTCTGGCAATATTATAATAGTTTCGTATGAGCAGAATTTAAGGTAATAATCCATGAAAATGTTAATCCAGCTTCGGTTCGGTCTGTGAAGGCGCGCGCACTTCTCCATTTCAAACGTCTACAACATCACCGACTGAAACACGGCATGTCGCAAACTGTGACGAAGCAGGGAAGAGCCAATGAGCGTTTGATATTACTGCCATAAAACATGACGCAACGCTTCTTGTGGGCGCAATTTTTGAATTTGGCGTGTACGGTTGCTGCTGAGAAATGGAGATGAAGATCATTGGATAAAAGGCTGAATTTGGATCTGTTTCTTGCAAACATGGATTTTAAAGATTTGGATTACATCAAATTAATAAAATTAACGTCTTTCGTGAATAAGTTGTGTTTTATAGGAGAAACCGCTTTTTGTTTCTCATGGTTTTACAAAATGGTTAAACGAGTAAAGAAGGTATTTTTTTAATGTTTTATATTTGTTTAACACCATGCAGGCGAAACAAGCAAAATTGTTATATTTATGAGTATTATATTAATAAATGCGACTGGAAACTTAATTAATTAGACAGGTGAATGCAATAGAGAAACATTAATGCCACGGTTTTAATATGGATAAATAGTAATACATACAAATTTGTACGTCGGTAGATTTGTTCATACAAATGAAATAAATTTTTTGTGCAGACAATACGTAAATGTTTTACGTTTTTTTTGTGCCGTCAATACGTTCTGCGTGTATAAAACGTAAATAAATGTACGTACACTTTACGTAAAAATACAACTTAATTAATGATCAAAAGTGACCGCAAATACGTACATTTATGTTATGAAATACACAAATGAATGTTGTTCTTTTGAAATTTATATACAATCATAAATCATGATTTTTTTTATTTTATTATTAATAAGCACCAATTCAGCATATGGGAATGGTTTCTGATGGATCGACAATGAAGACTGCAGTAACGATGCTGAAAATTCAGCTTTGGCATCAGGAATATATATTTCAAAATATATTAAACTAGAAAACAGTCATTTAAAATTGTAATAATACGTGTTTTACTGTAATTTTAGTCTTCAAAAACCTTAAAAATTCCAAACTTTTCACAGGTATAGTGTATATGCAATGCCACCAACAAATGACCCAATCAGTCATTCCCAATGCAGTAATGTTTTGTGTTTGATATTGATGGTGCTGCAACAATCTCCTAAAAGAATCCGCAAATAATTCTGTTACGCTCTCTCAGCCAGCCCTCGTGAGATAAAAAGCCTCGGGCTGAGAATTGGCAGGAGCGAGCGCCGAAGTACTTTTCACCCTAAAAGCAATCTTAAAGAGAAGGTCTGACGTCGTCACATTAACTTGTCTTCTCCACTACGCACCAGGTGGAGAAGACTCACCGCGATCCCAGACGACTCCCATTTAAACTCACAAACAAGAGCACTATTCACCCAAGGCAAAATAAGGAGCAGGGCTTTTCTGGCAGGCTGACACAGTGAGGATGCTCTGGCCCAGTAACATTCTCCTCACACACTGGGAGACTTTTTACTTGTTACTTCCTGGCTGACACTCAAGTGTACTGAGCGTTAAATAAGTTGCACACCCCTGGCATGCTCTTGATTTTGTTGCCTCCGTTTATGACATGTTTTTTAGTTGCGGTTGTTGTAATATGAAAAAGCAAACAAAAGAATAAGAACGAAAAACACGAGGAAGCAACAACACCCACATTTCTCTCCGAGGGATTAAAAAAAAATGTCTGTAATTCATGCATAATCAAATGCTTTTGATCACGTGACTTCCATGTTTTTGATCTTGTGAAGCTTCTCTGTCCCTAGATCTCAGCAGCTGTGGCACCACATAATGTGAGAACGTGATGACAGTTGTGCAAAATAAAGATTGTAACAGGCCAAGTTTACAATGGAGCAGTCACACTACTTAGTTGGTACCCCTTACATTTGTCAGATGTGTCTTCCTCAATGCCGTAATACTTATGCATGCAGCATGTCTGCCTTTGGAGTGGGTTGGGTCACTTATTCTTTTTTTTTTTCTTCTTGGATTTTTCTTCCTGTTTCCATTTTCGACATCCCCTATTTCTGAAAGAGTAATGGTACAATGTTTCCAGTGTGAAGCGGGTGCTTCGCACACAACAGTAGATCTGCTTTAATGTCCCCCGGCACTGCTATCAAAGTGCTTCTTCACAGTTGATCATTAGCAATTTAAAAGCCTTAGGCAACTTGGAGCCCTCAAACTGAGCAGTATAATTTAGCGGCTGCCTCGGCCATACAATCAAAGGACCGTACTGTACATTTATCATATTGGGGGCTTCTACTTCCCCAAAAGAAATAAGGGGAATTTGGGTTTGTGACTGATATGGTGGCTGAATTCAATAACCACGGACCAGACTGTCATACATTTTTACAGACGTATCCAGAGGAGAGAGAGAGAGAAAAAAAAATGCTTTTTATTGTTCTCCAGGCTCATTTTCACCAAGTAAGTCCTATTCTAGATAAAATCCACTACGTCTCAGAACAATTATTTGATGCCGCTTCAAGGGACGAATGCTTTCAATTTGAGTGGTCTACCTGAAATCATGATAAGGTGTGGTTTCAGGCACAAACCATCAAAGAGAGACCAAATATCATTTTAATGGCAAAATATAAAATAAAAAACCTACCAGGCAGTTAAAGTACCCACCTGCCACATACTGAAGTAAGTCTTGTCATTCATATCCAGTCTAAATGTATAAAATCTGATATTGGTAAGAAAGAGTCATGGCTGTTGTTGCTGGCCTATATTTGGACTACTGGCTTGTGTGTTTTGTAAATGAGCTTTAGCATTGGAAAGGTGAAAATGTGCACACTGGAATATATCAAATAGAACACCCCAGAACAACAACAACCACACATTTTAACTACATTTGCATTGCCTGAAGGCATACTCGGTGTCTATGAGGTTTGGTTTTAAAGTTTTAGATGCTGCATCAAAGCTGCTTTTAGAATGTAATGGCATCAGGATTTGACTTATTCTCATTTTAGTAAATGAAATTCACACCAATTAATGTGAAAATGATATTTCTCTCACACACACACACAAAAATGACTATTCTGTTATAATTTACTCAACCTCATGTTGTTCCAAACCTGCATGAGTTTCTTTATTCTGATGAACAAAAAAAAAAAAAGATGATATTTTAACAAATGTTGGTCACCAGACAGTTGATGGTAGCCATTTGTCCTACAATGGAAGTCAATTGCTACAGCCAACTGTATGGTGACCAACATTCTTTAAAATATCTTCTTCTGTGTTCAACAGTATAAAGAAACTCATACAGGTTTTGAACAAGGTGAGTGAATTATGAAAGAATTTACATTTTTGGGTGAACTATCCATTTAATTACCCTCATGCCGTTCCAACCCCTTTAAGATTTACGTTCATCTTTGGAACACAAAAGAAGATCTTTTTCACTAAATCTAAGAGCTTTATTGCCCTCCATTGACACCCTACGCAACTACCACTTTTAAGCCCCAAAAAGGTAGAAAAGGCATCATTCAAGCAATCCATATGATTTAAGTGGTTTAACCTTTATGGATCTAAGTGATATGTTTGCACAAACAAACAAACAAAACATCTCTGAAACACTTGCGAAGGCACTACGCTCTCTCACGACCAATTTGTACAAATTCGTACGAGTGATTCAAAAGTGGCTAATTCGTACTAATTCATACGACCTCACTCGTACGAATCCGTACGATTTGTCTAAACCCATGTGACGGTTATGTTTAGTGGCCGGGTCAGGGGTAGGTCATTCGTACGAATTCATACGAATTGGCTAATTCGTAAAATATGTACGATTTAGCAAAATCGTACTAATTTGTACGAGTGAGGTCATACGAATTGTTACGAATCAGCCACCTCGTAAAATTCGTATGAATTCCCGTGAAATCGGGTTGGAAGGCAAGTGTTTCAGTAGCAAGTGTTTCAGAGATGAGTTTTATTTTGTCACGTGTCTGTCCTGTCGTGTTAGCACATGGGTGGTTTTGTTATGTTGAGCCATGTGCTCATGTCATTGTTTGATCCTCCCCCTCGTTACCTGATTAGTGTTTGAATTCTCCCACCTGTTCCCTCTTGATTTGTTTCCTATTTAAGTTCCTTCATGTTTGCAGTCTGTGTTGGATCTTTGTCTTATGTCTCCCCTGTTCCCTGGTGTTATTCATGGTCAGTGTATGGTATTTCAGTTCAAGTTCAAGTTCAGTTTTATGTTTTGTTGAGTATGTTTTCCCCCTCGTGGGTTTTTGCTTTGTGTTTTGGTTTTCAGTTGTTAATAAATATTTCACTTTTTGCACTTGAGTCCTCCTCTCCACTTTCTGTAATCCTCCCGTGACAGAAAGATCCAACCATGTGCTAACACGACAGGACAGACACGTGACATATTTTTGTTTGTTTGTTTTTTGCGCAAACAGCACTTCTCGAAAATTCTTTAAAAAAGTTAAAAAAGTCACTTATTATAACACTGCTGTAATATAGTGATGATTTGAAATGTACTGCACCTGATTGATTTTTCATTTTTGTTGTAGGCTTATTTGGAAATTACTATAGTTGTATTAATGTCCATGTGCGCCACCTGGCGGTCATTTCACAAATGACTTTGAAATTGGACTGGTTTATTTTTGCTGCGCCGGCTAACGCAGTGACGATAGGCATTCTGGTTGACTACCTACTGTAGTCCAAGGTACATATCCCCCTCAAAACATCAAAACATGGCAATTACAGTAATTTTAGTGTTTTTCTGCTGGTGTTTGCAAGTCCTTCATTAGCCGCAAATGCAGAGGTTGAACCTTCTGCACCGCTGGTACACGATAGTCTGCTTTTGCAGGCTTTGTTTCAATGGAATATATAGGCTATTAATGGAAAAAAATAGCATTAAAAAGGTTCCGACTTAGCACTTCCAAAGAGTTCTATTTAGCACCCAAAAGGGTTCTGCTACCGTTTTTCTTAAGAGTGTGGAAACCGACTGACCGAAATGTTGACAGCAACCGAGTTAATATATAACCTTAACCTTTATTTTTTTTGGTACTGAGGTAGATTTTAATGTTAATCTGAAAATAAACACCATCTTATTTTTGAAAACAAAACTCTGTGAATCTGAAATGCTTTTCCATATCATGAATAAAAACAAAAGAGAGAATAAATGGGCCACCTCCCTCAGACTCCTTAGAGACTGCTTCCTATTCAAAATAAAAGCATTCCGAATGTTTGCTTCATGTAAAATCGCACATAGTAAAAAAACAAAGCGCATCCTAATTATGCACAAACACCCTGTACCGAGTCATGTGCACATACAGTACAAACCCTGCAGATATTTGATTTGTGCATGTGTGTTCAGCTTGTCTAAACTTAGTTCAGATTGCCAATTTGGTGCGGTGTGTTCTGCGAGTGTTTCTTGGCATGTGCCTGGTGGTGTCTCAGACCAATTTGTCATTCCATGCTGGCTTTGTGTGTTGCCAGCAGTGAGACCATGGCCACGCACCGCTCTGATCCTGGAAGCACCGAGGGACGAGGCCAAGTGTTCCACACACTCAACTCTAGGACAAATAAAGGATTCTGCCTGCTGATCCTCGTCTCTGAGGCAGAGTAGCAGAAGAACCAGCTTTTCCCAACTTCTCCTTTGCTCCAGTAAAGAGCTCATCCACTAGAATGTGTGTGACAAGATACCGCTTTCTCTGAATGGCTGTGGAGTCTCTGCAGTGATTTAGTGTCTCATTTCTGAAAATGTTAACTGGTATTTGGTCACACTGAATAATTCATAGCCTTTGGAGATTCGTGAAGCAAACAATGCTTTTCTTTTGTCTGCGTCTTTTACAAATATTTTGATTCTGGGATAAAACGTGGCAGAGAAACTCACAATGTGCTGTGATTGACCCAGCTTTAGCGTGCAGCCTTAATAACTTCGAGTTTAAAGCAATGATGGATTTATGTTTTGCTTCATAAAAAGCTTTCTATGAGCACTTCAACACTTAGAGGCTTTTGATTTCTTTCTTTTTGGGTTTTGTTTTTGAGGCTAAGTGGTTTATAAGCACATTGTTCGGTTGAGTCATCTGTTCCTTAAGCCACAGTCAGTGGAGCAACTCGGCCTGGCTTATAAGATTGAGAAGGGAAAACACTGCGGCCGTATGTATGTCGGGACAAATGACAGCGGATTTTAAAAGCAAACTGATCCTTGATGACACTATAATTCTGTTTTTTTCCCCTCTGTTTTGTGAATCCGTTCTCTCATTCCCTTTCTTTATCTGCTAAAAAGCGCCGTATCATATAAAGATGCAACTGTATGAAAAAATGTTGGCAGGTTGGTATTGGATCTAAATACAGTCATTCTGTGACATTTAACACCACAGTTGCCAGATTAGGGCACTGGATGTCGAGAAGATTCAATTGTGGTAGAAAAGAGAAGTAAAAATGTGAAGTGAAATTGGTAACCTCATATGCAAATTGCAGCCTGTTAACTCAATTACATAGCAGTCAGTCCAAATGTTGGTGTAGATGTGAAATAGTGATCTTTATGTTGAGAACACGAATCCCAATCATTACGACCTCAGACTATTTTTGAACCAATGCAGGGAGGATTTTAAAAGACCTTAATATTTCAATGCAGTGCATATCTGATTATTTCAAATACTGGATATTTTAACCTAAAATGCATGCATTTGTTGAAGAGCATTTTCATATTTCAGATGATATGACAGGAATTCAATGTGATTAAAGTGCCCTTATTATGCTTTTTCATATATTGCCTTTCATGCAATGTGTTATATATCTGTTTGTGTATTTAAAAGGTCCTGCCAAAATGTAAAAGATCAAAGTGCAAAACAAAGTTATTGTCTTTTAAAAGAAAGGATTGATTCTGAACTGCTGAAACGAGTCGTCAGCAATTCCAGTCTCACTGTTACATACCTACATAACAATGTTACACATTTGCATAAATTTACACTCTTTACACTGTCGTTGCAGCTGGGGCCTGGAAGAGTTGGGTTAAAAGAGTGGTTCACTTAAAAAAAACAACAAAAAAAAAAAATTTGCTGATAATCTACTCACTCCATTCAAGATATCAACGGCATTGTTTCTTCAGTCAAAAAGAAATGAAGGTTTTTGATGAAAACATTCCATGATTTTTCCGTTGAAGGTCCCACTTTATGTTAAGTGGCTTTAAGTACTATGTACTTACATAGGAAAATAAGTACAATGTACTTATTGTGTTCAGGTTGTATTGTAAAACACTTTTGCTGCTATTGAGGTGTGAAATGGGTAAGGTTAGGGACAGGTGTGGTGGTATGGGTAGGTTTTAAGGGTAGGCTAAAGTGTAAGGGATGGGTCAACTGTGTAATTACATCAATTAATTACAGTTGTAATTACATGCAGGTATTTTCAAAATATAAGTACAATGTAAAAACATGTATGTACACAATAAGTCCAATGTATCAAAGAAGTAACTTCAATGTAAGTACATAGTACTTAAAGCCACTTTAAACACTAGACCAATCACAATGGACTAGGCCATTTGACCAATCAGAGCAGAGTTGGCTCTTGAAGGTGAAGGGTTTAGATAGACTGAATCTTTAAATCGTTTTCAGCAGACACTGTGTATGTTCTTTTTTTTATTTACGTGAATTTATGTATTGTAGGAGACCTCCAAAACAAAATAAGGACCCTTTAAAATAGCATAATAAGGGAATTTTATATATGATTTAAAATGTTCCATTCTACGGGTATTACATTGAATAACAATGTCTTGCAACATACAGTATTACCTCCCTGCTGCCACTCATTTCTTTCTCATTTTCTTTTTGTCTACACAACACATAATTATCTAAATGGCTATTGTGTTTGGCGTGGGCTCCAAGGATGGACCAAACGTGCAGTGACGATTGTGCACGGCACAAAGGTAAGCCGTTCAAAAAGGAACCGCTGGCAGGCTTTAGCTCTCTAGATTACAGCATCCTCCAGCACTAATAAAGAGGCTGTTTGAAAAGACAATGTCACGTCGTCTCCATTTATGGCTACGTCCTTCATGATGATTAAACCAATTCGAACAGCATGCTCCCCTTAATCCAACAGTTCTACTTAGGGCCATCAAATCAGTCCGTGTGCTCGGTTAGTCAGGGCTTTCAACACTTACACATGTCAACGCTTCTCAACATACATCGCACTTACAAACAAGCGGCGGTCAGCCTGCAGTAACAGGTGTGGTCCTTGTATCGTCACTTGCTGAGGACTACAGGTGTAGCGTGATGAACTAATGGGTTTAGAATAGGATAAGAGTAGGCTTTGTGAGCTTTGCTTTTCCATAAAACACAAAGGATCAAATCAGGTTGCTCTATCAAAGGTTACTTGTGGCCAGGGGCGTTCATGGTCCAAGTGTTTGTAGACGAATCTTTGACATGTTTGAGGGCAAACTGTTCTATTGATTTATGTTAACAATATAAAATGTCAAATATTGCTAAAGGTACATTACATTGCATTCAAATGTACATTTCATCAGTTCAAGCATGTCCAAGGGAATCAAAACCTTGACCCCATTGTTGCTAACACCATGCTGTGCTGTTTGAGCTACATGAATGTGTAATGCATTTCGGGTTAAAACACAAGCTCTGTCATATTCTGCGGTTGTTTCGGGAAAGAGTGAGCCCTCACACATCGTGTTGTGTGATACAGAACAGAACTTTTGCTGATAATATACTCACCCACATGTCATCCAGAACATCCCACTGCACTTCCATTTGAACATCCCACCACACTCCCATTTGGTTTTTTTGGTGTCAATACACCCACAAAATCAGTACACATTTCAATCTATTGACAGCCCTAGTTAATATACTGTATGGTCTAGGCAAATAAAGTACTTGGTACATTTTACATATTGCCCCCATTCATTTCTGACCCAGGCATAGTGTCATAGTTTTGTGCAAGAAAATTTGCCATCCAGAATAACGTATTGACGTGTGATTTAGGTTGCACTCAAACAAGGCATCTGTCGTACCACATAAAACCGTGTAGTATATTCAAAACATAAGAGCGACAGAGCAATATAACCTTGTATCCTGTTCTCAATTTTCAATCTAGGTTTTTGAGAATGAATTTACTCTCTGATCTCTCAACAGCTTGAGTGTTCCAGAACAGCAGAATCCAGCGTATTATCTCTGATGATGAAACATCGTTCCGATAAATCCCACCTCCCAAACAGGACACGCAGCAGTAAACCCCAAAACCCCTCACCGCCGTCATTCCCCATGTATTTTTTTTCCTTGATTATTACAAAAGGAACAATAGAGACTATGTATTAACAGCATGTTGAGATTTATTTGTCTTTGGCTGCACCACCCAGTGATAGACACAAATCCTTAATCCTCCCCCAAGATAATAACTATGTAATCCTCATTCCCAGATGGAGCTGTTTCCGAAAAGACAGTGCTAGCCAACACCGTGTCTGTCCGAGATCAAGAGAGGTGGGCTCATTAAAATACAGAGCAATTAAAAAAAGAAAAGAAAGACATGGTGTCCATCGCAAGTCGCAACGTACAAACAATATTATCATATTTCCCTCCATATCTGTAATTGTGGACCAGTGAAAAGCTAACCAACAGAGCACTTCAGCATCACCTCGGCCCCCTGATCGACGACCCACACACTCTGCAAGCCTAATGAGCACGCTTCCTGTATCTCTCCATCCTGATGAAAGCTGATGTGAGAGGTGCTTGGCTTGATTCATTTGCTTGACATTATTCAACATTGTAATTAAGAGTCTTGCATCAACACTGCGGCGCACTGATTGTTTTCCGCATCTCGTCGGCTAATAAAATCTTGCTGATTGTTATGCAAATCCATTTCAAATAAGCAAGACAATCAAAAGACTAAGAGCGAACGCATCACAAACGCTAGGGGAAGTGGGTGTCTCCTGATTCCAGTCAGTCTATTAAACACTGTCTGGGAAGTAGTTTTCCCACACCACTGATGCGGTGATTCCAAGTCCATCCAGAAGATGCCTTCCGCTCGCTGCCTCTCTCCGTCTCGCTTTTTCACACTCGCTACCCCACATGAGCGCTAGCTGGATGTGAAGGAGGGCTGTCGGCGGGCCCAGGCAAGCGCCTCTCCCTGCGAGGCAACCGCTGCCAACTGCAGGCTCCAGGCCACCCCTCCCACCTTCCATACAAGCACCCTGGGGAAAGACTGAGAGGAGAATGGCGAACGAGCCATGCCCACCCGTGTGCCATTGTCTACGGGGAGGCCGGCTCGGAGCCCTTGGCTGCGAGTACAGAGTGCTGCACTGGAGTGCTCATTATGGCTCTGTGGGGACTGTACTCCAGGGTATCCAGTGTGTAGCTGAGGAGCTCATTATGGGAAGGCTGCCTCCGAGCCTTGCACCTAGAGGCACAGAGCCTGGAGAAGAGAGCTGCCAGATTAAACTTAATCAGAGCCACCTGTAGCCAGAAGTGCCTCCTCCTCATCATCATCATCCTCATGCTAGCTGATGTAATTAACGCAATCACTTTTATTTCTCTGGCAAGGCATGGGCCAGAGGCTTAATGAGGACATGTCAGTTCGCATCCCCTGATGTAGATTTTAAACAGAATGTATAATGCCAATTATGCTTTTAGCATGACATATTCCCTCAGTTCTCCTGTTTATAGAGTATTTTATGGGATTTGGCTGGAATATTTTTACAACTTGATCCCGTGGTTGACACTTCAAAGGGAAATACTGAGTGACAAATAAATAAATAAATAAGGCATCAGCAGAACAGTGAGTGGATAGGCATTCACTCTGAGAATGTGTGAGAATGCATTTGTATGTGTGGATTATGATTACATGTTAGTGCAAAGACATCAAATGTTTAAAATATTTGATTTTTAAATGAACGTTTTTTTTCGTTTTTTTTTTAAAGAATCCTCTTATGCTCACCAAGGCATACAGTAAAACAATACAGAAAAAAGGAATATTGTGCAATATTAGAAAAAAAAAGTTATTTTAAAATGTAAAGCATCATCATTACTCCAGTCCTGTGGTCTTTCAGAAATGACAAATATGCTTATGTGATGCTCAAGAAACATTTAAAATTATTATTATCAGCTTAAAACAGTTGTGCTGCTTGTTATTTTTGTGTAAACCATGAAAAATCACACCTTTTTTAAATAAAAAAGTAAAATCTTTATCTTTACTGACATAAAAGTCTTTACTGTCAAACTCTCCCAATAAATAAATACATATATAAATCTTACTGACCTTTTGTGAATTTTAGCATGTTGGTCTGTATGAAGAGGATGCTCTTCATAATATATAAATTATATATTTAAAGGGGTCCTACTATGCTTTTTCACTTTAGTTAGTGTGTAATGTTGCAAGTTAACAAAGCTCAAGCCCACTCCATAGGGAGATATTTTAGTTAACAGAATCCACTTTTCAAGAAGCCGGGACGATTACCTTATTACCTCCTAATATATCCAATCGTGATCTAATACTTATACTATAAAATATCGGTACTTACATTATATCGGTATAAAATATCGGTACTTACTTATCGGTTGTCTGAGTTTGCAGAAACTGACGTCTTTATACACCTTCATCTTCTCCACCACCACCACCACCAGGAAAATCCCTTCCCATACCTCCCAGGGGGTCGGCTGCGCCCCTGCCTTCGTTTTTAGGCAGGAAATGCAGATCAGAACCCTCGGATTGCGAGTTACGAACGGGGCCTACGCCAAATAACTTTATTTCATAATATTTGCTATATATGCTTGTATAATAAATGTAAACTTGTTTCAGTATTTTCTTTCTCGAATCTTTCCGGCAGAACTAACACAAATGGCTCGTTTGGACTACAACACACTTTTTCCGGATCTTATGAAGTCATAAGGTCCTTCATTTAAATAATCTCCGCCTAGGGAATACGCAAAGAAGTTGGCGACGCCTGGTTGAGCTGGATTAGAGAAGATGAAGTGTTGTCTCAGTTTTTTTCCATCCTGGTAAAGTTTGTCCTAAGGCTGATGAACTTCCTGAACATTATTACCTCAACGTTTGTCTTGTCTTATTACTGTAAGTATTACTTATTATTAACTTATTAACAGTTCCAATTATAAATTTTAAGGAGTTATTTTATGGTAATTACAGTATTAATGTTTTGTTTTTACTGTAGCTTTTGTAAATAAAAAATAAAATAAAAAATACCACTCTGCAAAGTCAGCATGATCCTCTTGTTGGTAAACATTGTCAGGGTCTGAATCTGGCTCAAACTGGTTCAAAATTGATGCCATCGTTAATATTTATATCTGAGTAGAGCTCGCGGTTATGTAGGGGCGGAAAATTTCCCAAAAAACGTGCTGCCAATCACAACACACTGGGCCAATCAGCACTTCACACCACATTTTGTATTTCGTAATGATGGGCTTCATTGAAAAAGACTGGAGAGAGAGGAGCGGTACTAATGTAAGATATTTTACACCCCAAAAACAACATCAAGACTTCTTAAAAGGGCACAATAGGACCCCTTTAAATTATAATCATAGAATCAAGACAATTAACCATGAATTAACCACTGTTCATTTGTGATACCATTTCCATGTCCAAATAAATACAATATTTATAAAATACCTCCTAAGACATTCAAAATCTGTCAGGTATTGTATTAACACAGAGCCCATCAAAATGTCACATAACTCCCTCTGTCATAATTTTATCACATTAAGACGTAGATAGATAGATAAATTGAAAAAGTTTGAAGTGTTTTTTTTCTTTCTTTATTTCTCTCTCTGCGGGTTCTGCACAGACAGTTTGCAATGTTCAGGTGGGATTAATGAAAACAGTGTGATGTGATTTGCATAACTGAATTGCCTCTGTGATTTCTCCTTCCTTGCACACCTCCCCTTAGGTATTGAAACATTTTGAAACACTCTTTGAAACAAACTGTCAAACGGCTGTCTACTTACAAGGAATACAAAGAGCTCACGTAGCAACAGTACGACACAGTCTGACATGCTGAAACTGGGGATACGCTTCCCTACCTCAGAATAGAGCTTCTGCCTATAAGCTTAAAATCAAGCCATTCTAATGCAGAATTAGCCTTTGAAATGCATGTTTAATATTATTCACAGAGTGTGTTTGCTTAGCTATATGAACGATGGGATTTGTGACAACTAAGAAAATGCTTTATGTGTAATGACATCAACATTACATTTGATGTTGAGGAGAGATTCATGCATGTAATGTGTTTAGCTGTACCAAACCTGATGCCTGGGTGCAGTCAATGGGCCAGATTGGGATAAAGGAGGGGGTGGGGTGTCTGACCCTATTAATTAAAGCTTAGATCTCCCTGATGGATGTCAAAAAGAAAAGGTTGGGGGTCTTGACAAGTATATGCATTTAGCAGCCTTATTTTACACACAATTCCACAGCTCATGAAATTGAGTACAATTGGTGTATATATATATATATATATATATATACACTCACCCAAAGGATTATTAGGCACACCTGTTCAATTTCTCATTAATGCAATTATCTAATCAACCAATCACAAGGCAGTTTTTTCAATGCATTTAGTGGTGTGGTCCTGGTCAAGACAATCTCCTGAACTCCAATCAAAAGCTCACGAAAATTGGACAATTGAAGACTGGAAAAATGTTGCCTGGTCTGATGACTCTTGATTTCTGTTGAGACATTCAGATAGTTAGAGTAAAGGTAGAGTAGAGTAAGAGTAGGTAGAGTAAAAAGAATGAGAACATGGATCTATCATGTCTTGTTACCACTGTGCAGGCTGGTGGTGGTGGTTTATGATGTGGGGGATGTTTTCTTGGCACACTTTAGGCCCCTTAGTGCCAATTGGGCATCGTTTAAATGCCACAGCCTACCTGAGCATTGTTTCTGACCATGTCCATCCCTTTATGGCCACCATGTACCCATCTTCTGATGGCTACTTCCAGCAGGATAATGCACCATGTCACAAAGCTCGAATCATTTCAAATTGGTTTTCCTGAATCTGACAATGAGTTCACTAAAATGGCCCCCACGGTCACCAAATCTCAACCCAATAGAGCATCTTTGGGATGTGGTAGAACGGGAGCTTCATGCCCTGGATGTGCATCCCACAAATCTCCATCAATTGCAAGATGCTATCCAATCAATATGGGCCAACATGTCTAAAGAATGCTTTCATCACCTTGTTGAATCAATGCCACATAGAATTAAAGCAGTTCTGAAGGCGAAAGGTCAAAAACAGGTGAGTGTGTGTATTTATTATAGTATATAATAGTCTATAGTATGTCTATCACCCCTATTATGTGTCATACTATTGACATTACCTGAGCGGTGTAATACTGATCATATTGCTAGAAAGCATGTTTCGCAAGAAGCTACACAAGAAATATCTCCTTGTAATTGAGTCCCATATTATAAATGGAATTGTGTTTCATGAATAAATTTGCCACACAGTTAAATTATGATGCTTACCCAGTGTGTTGTTGAAAGCAATCTTTTAAAATCTCTTAAATTTGTCATTCATGGAAGCAGCATGTTTTTTTTTTTTTTTTCTTGAAATGAATAACAGTGTAAGAAACTCCTATAAAAGTAAAAATACAAATCACACTCTTTTCAAATTCAGGTAAACCTCCACGGACTGTTTCCCAAAAAACTGAAATACAGTTAATTATGATGCATATATGGATATGAAAGTTCAGCAGGTTACATGCTTGAACAGGCGTGTAAGCACAAAACAGTAGAGAAAAAGGGCACTTTCCAGGTTTTTTGTGATTTAAGTGCCTTTGTACAGCAAAAGAACAAGTGGTGAGTTAGAGAGGTCAGGTTAAATACAAATATGAGCAGAGAGAGAGAGAGTGAGAGAGAGAGGCTGGCTGCTGGATGATAGTGTAAGAAAGATGAGGAATGTTGTAACAAATTTTGTTTTGTCTTTTATATAACATAACCACACTTATTTAATACATGTTAAAGTTGTTTAGAATTTTACAACACTAAAAGTGCTGTTGATAGTCATTGAAAATTGACTGTTGTATTGATGTTATTTCAAAAACATTGAAGTATGCGCAGTGCTAAAATTTTTGTTAATGTTAATGTATTTACTACCACTTTTGATAAATGTGTGCTTCCTTGCTGAACTTCTCTGTGCATGAGACTTCTCTGTGCATGCTCTTTGAGGTGGTGACCATACACCTGCATCATCTTGACTGACAGACAAGAACGGTTTGACCTAAAAATATCAAAATTGAAACTACTGCGGAAACAAAGACACCTACATCTTCGATGCCCTCGAGGTAAGCTAAAACATCAAAAATTTAATTCAAAGTGAACTATCCCTTTAATTTGAAAAGTTACTGTATATTGTCTTACCTCAAACCTTTGTATTTCTTTACAGCCTTTCAAAATGTTGACTGTCACATCAGAAGTAGGGTGGTCATGTATGTTTGTAATATCACCCCTGTAGCTAACTTCTAATCGGTTAAACTAATGGTGCTACAAATCACCGCATGTTACAACATTTCCTGCTCTCCCCTACAGAAACTCTCAAAAGCTTGAGGAAAAAATAAACATGTCTTCCTTAGTATATTTCCCACATTGTTTTCTGATGTAACAACACGAAACGCCATACAACATTTTTCTGCATTACTACTGAATTTCCCTCTTTTTACACAATGTGTGCTTAAAAGAAAATCACATGAAAATATAATCTGTAAATAAATAACTTTAATATTCTAACCTCAGCCACTAAAGATATCTCAAACCCCACCAACCTCACATAAAACTGCCCCCCACACGTATAATCTGTACTATAACCATAATCACAATTGCCATATTTACAGAGGATTTGTTGACTAATGGTTCGAAAAGAAAGTGATTATAAATAAATAATATCCAGGCATCATGTTTGCTTACCTATATGTTTCTGTACCTCTAGGATGAATTGCTTTTGCTGTATTATTTCTCAATTGTGAACCACTTTGGATAAAAAAAACATCTGGTAAATGATGTACAAAAGTAGTTACTATGAAATCTACACAACATACAGTTGTTGAATTGGTCTTAATAAAAAGTATGATAGAATAAAATGATTGTATATAATATATATATATATATATATATATATAAGCAGCCTTCACCCCATGTTATAATTACCATAATGCTATAGCAACACTAAAAGTTGTGCTCAGAGCTGTTAAAAATGTACTTAAATAAAAATAAAAAAAATCTCCCAAATGTGTATAGTATATGGTATGTGTATATATCAAGGCTATATCTCATATATGTGCATTTTTAAATCTGTTATCCATTCCCCATGCAGTCGAGATGTTATCTATTCTAATATGACATTTGGCAGAAACGTTAGAAGACTACGAAAATATTCAAAAGTATGTAAATGTATTCATCCTCAAACATTGTTTCACATGTCCTCATTACGTCCGCATTGAGAAGATCCCACACCTGCCATATGACAAACTGTGGATAATAGTTACATGTAAACGGGCCTGATCTAACTAAGATGACACAAACTCTTGGGGTTTCTAAGGGAGCTCTGCCCCCGTCTCCCAATGACACTCCCACGCAGGCCAACATCACGGAGAAAGAACATATTCACAAATAAAGAACACAATCCGGTAACTGTGCTCTTGAACTGCGTGAGAATTAAAACAAAGGCATTCTTATAATTTTTGAGTGGAACCAACAAACACATTAATTACAGCCGTCTAATAAATGAGTCTGCATTGGTGTCGCCCACATAGCACATCAGGCAAAGGCAGAACTCGCTGTTTCAAAGCGTCTGTGCAGTAAAAAGCTACAACGTCTCCTACATGTGTTGGGAAAAAGTAGGTTCAAAAGGAGCTTTTCTTCTTTTTTTCCCTCCTACTAGAACACAAAGATGAAGATACACAAAAGCATTGGTTTCTCTCTCTATTCTCTCCATGCTAAAGGAGCTTAGCGCATTTTGTTTTGCGTTTAGCCTGCAGTGAGGAGGCAAAAGGTTGACATGAAGTGAAAAATGTAAAAACAGATGCTTTTTTACTTGCTAAGAAACCTTGTACTGGCAACCTTTTCATGGTCATGAATGGGGAAGTGATTCCCCAGAGACTGACTGACAGTCACATTTGATAGCTCCCTCTCCTGCTTTCTCTGCGTTGCTGTGAGAGGCAGCATTAGTTGCCTTGCAGTGTTGCGTGGGAGTCCCTTTAAAAAAAATGGCATGTAATATCTTATTATTAACTCCCAAACTCCTGCAATCTGTTGTTTAGACCATCGGTTGATGCCACTACTCTGCCATAATAACAGACATCACATCGAGGCTCACCTGCGAGCGATGATTAACGTCAGATGCAAATTTAGTTACAGGCAAAACAAACTGTCAATAGTTCTACCATGACAGTATTTTTGCATGCACCAACCGGCGTTATTTTGTGTTCCCATATTTGCATGGGGTTAACAAATGGAGATGAGTGTGAAAAAAAAAACACTTTTTTTCCATGAGGAAGCTCGATATGACAACAAAGACCTTCATTGATTTAGGCTGAATTCAGGTCAGCTCTTGACACGTTTCTAGACAGATGGTTTGCTCAAAGCTCTCGTTGACCCTAGCAGGGCATGGGTATGTAAAACGTCAAAGAATCGAATGTTTTCGATGTGCGCTTACAAAAAACACAGGCAAAGACAACGAAGAGCTGAGAAGATTATCCATGCTGTGTTTTTTTTGTAAAATATGACATGGCTTAATCTAGGAGAGCATTATGTTCATGAACTGATGTGTGACCAACAGCAATAATAATTCAGTAGACCTAAGACTCTTTAGACAAACTAATGCTGCTTAACCTAATCATTTTCAACCAGTCTCATTGCGACATCCACCAAAACACCTCACGCACATAGAAAACAATCAGCGGAAACCCCATAACACTAAAGAAATTAGTGGTATCCGCTAAATAGATGTGTTAAATGAAACTCAGGATAAATCAGGCTAGCCGTCCTATAAAAGACGACTCCCTCGGCCTGATGTCGTGGAGCTGAGAGCCGCAGTACCAATAGTCATTATCATTGCTGTTTTATTAAGGCAGTGTACGCTAGCTGACTTTCCTGCCATTGTGGTGGAAGTTGATGGGGAGCAGGGGGAGGGATTTCTGTCGTAATTTGGGTCAGCAAGCGGCCCGTGCGGAACAGAGTGACAGACCCCTGCCGGATTGAATCGGCAACGCACATATGTTTAATCGCTATCCGCTCGAAATAATTGGCCTAATTATTCACAATACAGAAACTCAACGGTTTGTCAACTTGGGCCCGCAAAGGCTTAACTCAGACACAAACATTAAAGGTGCATTTAGTGAGATGGAGGCCACCTGTCAGGCTGACAGGTTAGGGCCTAATTGCTTTAAATGCGAGTACATGCAAATGCTTTGTGGTGAGGAGAGAAGAGCGCCGGGTGGCCACAAGGGAGAAGCAGGCAGTCAGGCTAGCCCACAGACAAAGAGCGAGCGGAGACAGGCGCCACAAACAAGGAGCCGCCAAGTATACCTCACCGCACCGCACGTTTCATAGTGACAAATTGTGCGCTCAGCAAATACGCTGTAAAACGGGCTGGGAACAACTAGACTTCTTACATGGTGTTTTGATGAAAAACGCTTTTGACCGTGGCTCATTTAATGATTCCATATAAAAGAAGCACTTATGTCTGTGGAGGGGATCCAAGATAATATGTTTATTATGCCACAATGTTTATTAAGCGGTAATTGAGAACGCGTATCGCTCAGTCGCATATACGCAGTTTAGTCTGTTGGAGTCGTTAAAACAGTCAATAGCCACTCGAGGAGGCAAAGGGGTTTATATGTGCAATATTGCACTATTGTTAAATATTCATCTCACTTTATGCTTAACTGGTTATGTTAATAGAATTTCAACTCAATTTATTCGAGTGCTGATCAATGGCATGCAATGATTGCACTTTATGCATTTTAATGAAACACACTTGCTGTTTGGTGTAAGGTTAACAGGCCCGATAGGAGGTACGGCTCCCAAAACCATCTTAAATCAAATATATTCCTTTCTAACCTCACAAAGAACAACACCTGAAAAGAGCTAGTGCTTCTGTCTGTGAAAAAATAATAATAATAATTACTTCCCCTTGTCCTTAACCCCCAATTAGAATGTTATCACTGAAAGAATTGCTATGGCATATTGTCTGCTCTGTTCGTAGAGAAGAACAGAACAAACAGAAGAAGGTTATATAAAGGAATATGAAAATAATAGCTAGTATGTCAAATTCTTAGAGTGTAATTGTCACATTTGCACATTATCCTCATATCTGGTAATTGGTTATATTAGGTATACCACATATGGTAACACTTACAATAGTAATGATAGTAAACTATAGTATACTATATAACTATATATATACTAGTAACTATAACACGTACATCTAGTTAATAATACTAATATTCAATAATATCTTTAGGGTTGCATAGTATGTGTAATTAATTACAGTGTACTTACCCACAAAAAGTACTATAATGTCATTTAGTACATAATTGTACCCAGTTAGTGTCATTACTACAATTAGTACATAGTATGTGAGATTGGACTGTAAAATACAGGACTGGACTGTAAAAATAAAGTTTTGATGTTTTAAATTAATGGACTTTTTTTGTCTATACTGTATGTATTTTGTGTATTCACGTACATAAATGTGTGGGTGGGATATTGGAATGTTATTTAGTTCTCGTTAGGTCAGGCAAGATAAATTTTAATGAAAAAAACAAAACAACATTAAATAAAGAATAAGTAAATAATTCATCTAGAAGAGGCGGCTGGTCAGTAAAAGGGTTTCAGTGACCAATAGGTTACCAAAAAGATCTGGAGTTTTTGTAGAAAGTCTGTAGCTGGGCTAAAGACTATAAGAAATGAGAAAATACCAAATAGATGGCCTGTACTTTAACAACAAAATGCAGAAATTGGTTATCATAGTATCATAGTGCTCAGTTAATATATAGTCACATACATCTAGTGTGCAACAAGAGCAATAACCTGTTGTCAAATAATTAAGTAAACAAATGCTTCCAGTATGTAATATCCTCAATACAAGAAGCCACAGAAGTATTTGCATTGGCGTATTGCTCAACTAATGATAAATTCATACTAATATGCTAGAAGTCGACTGGTAATACATTTGCTTAGAAGAGGCATGAGTGTTGAGTGAAAATATAACTGTTGGAAAATCACTTAGTCGCCAATAAAAGATCCCAGCTGGAAATGGATGTAAAAGCTGCAAAGATGCACTTGCCTTCAACACAGCTTGAGCCTCAGCCAACCATTTTAGCCGGCGCCATCCGTCTCCCTCCAGGTAATCCAATTAGGTGCCACTAATATATCGAGATGCTCTTCAAACCACTAAACATCAGACAATAATAACCTGTGACAGTGCTCAAACTCTCCATTGAAAAAAGGTATTTTTGATTGTTTCAATTGATTGAACTGGGGAACATGCTTCTTTTAAAGAATTCATACACAATATAAAGACCTTGCAGGAAGACAGCTGATGTTACTAGGCAACCATCCGAAGTGCTAACATATACAGACTGCAGCCATGCAAGTGTCTTGAAACTTTTGTTATCTGAGAAGCATTAAAGATTTAACAGCAGAAGTCTACAACTATCACCAAAATACCAACTAAATCCTGCGAATCAAATTAACAGATATCATTCTTTATAAGACTCACAGGCACTTTTCAGCGCTTTAGACTTCAGCAGAGCCACTGACAACAGCCCATGAGAAGAGAATCACAATAAGGCGGGAGTTCATATTCAGGGCAAGTAAGAGAAGCCGTTATTATAGCAGACCAGATAGACCTTAGCACATTGGTTTGCAAGCTGCCAAATGAGTGGCCCTGGGCCATTATCTGAGCAAAATATGCAGCGTTCAATTTGTTTCAGAAGGAGAAAAACCTGACACTGTAATTTAACATGATGATGGCATACTAAAATCCCTTTAAGGCAGGTCAATCTACTCGCCAGCCATTTTGGTAACACCTCTGCCGCTATTTTCCAGGTAATAGGAATACAATGCAGTACATATGTACTTGGATGAGGATGTTTTTTTTTTTTTTTTTTTTTTTTTTTTTTCAAAACTGCCAGAACTGTTTATAAAGATTATCCCTCAAGATTATCAAGTCCAAAAAAAGGGCCATTGACTCATTATCCGGAAAGGTGGGACTTCAATTCCTACCGCCGTCATGGAGTCTTACGATTTCTGCCATTAACTTTTTTGAGTTTCCCGTGCTCTTCTGCAGAACCTGCGATCAACACCTTTGTTTATCCTGGGTCAACACTCCAATCAACCAATCAGATTTGAGAGGCAATTTTACAATTAGAATTACAACCAGGGTTCCACAACAGTTTCATTTCCCTCTGATTTTAGGGATAATTTAAGGGTAGGTTTAGGACTGTATTTTTTTTTTTTTTTTTCAGGATCCAAAAAAATGTGTTAACCCAGGGACATTTCTAACTCTGCATAATCAGGACTTGAGTCTCCTCCTGCATTGTTTCGGTTCATACTTATGTATCAGCATTTTCTGAACCACTTTGCTTTAATCGTCAGCACCATGGCAAAATAAAACATATTTTTCTTGATATAATGTAAGTTTGCAGTCTGTATTGAATTTGATGTTATAAAAGCACAGTGTATCACAAAATAATGGGTAAAAAACATCTTTCTAGAAAGATGCCCTCATGCTGCACACAAAAACATGTAACACGGCCAGTGCAGTCCAATTTGTGAACAAATTACGATTTTTTTTTCTTCTTGTTATTACCAAGGATGTATTAAATTAAATCAACAGAGACTGTAGATACTAGCCTGGTTAAAACCAGAACCTTCTCAGTTGAAACTTAGTTATGGTCTGGCAAAGCATCATAGACAAATCATTTCCAGAGGGGCGTCGCCAATGGATGTCGCGGATAGACCTAAAACCAATCAGAGTGATGAAGGAGATGACGTTTGCAGAGCGTTGTGCTCCGAGGGTTGTTCTTTGCTCGGTTTTTAACTAAAAGTAAACGTTCAAATCACTTAAAACAGACACGATAGCTGATTCTTTGTAAAGTACAAAATCTGCTTCAAAATCCCAGCGCTGTCGTGTAAATCCCGCCCCAACGTTTCTGATTGGTGCCTCGATTTCGATGGATTGGAAATGGGCTTGAATGAGCTCTTTGCCAGACTGACTTTCAGAGCAAATCTAAATTTGCTGGAAGTTGTCTGGGTTTTCCCATGCTAAGTAGATACATAATGTTACAAAAGATTTCAGATCCAGATCCAGCACCAAATCAGAATTATTTCCGAACGATCATGTGACACTGAAGACTGGAGTAATGATGATGACAATTCAGCTTTGCATCACAGGAACATATTGCATTTTAAAATATATTTATTATTTTAATTGTAATAATACAATAATATTTCACAATGTTTAGTGAGGGATAGGATAGGCTTCCACTGCTGTACCAAAATTATGTAGGGAACTATTTTTATTCTATATGAATGGCTGATGAGTGTGTTAGTTTGTGAACAGCGGCACTACGTGTATCATAGAGTTAAAATGCAGCTGGGAGTTGAAGTGTCTGATCTAACATTAAGCTGGTAAGTGTTGTAAGTGGTTATCAATCCCAACACTTACCATGAGCCAAGCACTTTAGTGTTCTCTAAAGTAATTGAAAATAAATAAATAATGTGTGTGACATGTTGAAATGACATACAATAACATCACAATGCTTCTAAGCCATCAAGTAATTCATTAAAAGGAGATTTAAATGTATCTGACGAGTTGTATACAGATTTAGGCCTCGTAGATCATGTATATGCAAGTGCCAATGGGAAACCCGGTGCTTCCTTTTTCCGCTTTCTCTCTGTAGGATTCGAATTATAACATCGCCTCGGGAGCATTTGCTCAGACATGCGAGAGCAAGCAAGAGCCAGCGTTCATAGAAACAGTGTAATCTCGAGTTAAATCTTTTACTTGAAGGATTAACTGGAATATCAAGGAGCAGAATGCAATATTACTAAACAAGAGGATAGGGAAACCAGATAACAGTTGTGAATTCAGCCAGAAGCAGGAATCTGCTCCCTTGTTCTATTCTCCCGCAGGCAACTTCAGGATGAGGATAAAGGATTACCCCCGTCAAATAATGCTCTTTTCTCCTGAACATTGTATGCCTCTTTAAACACAAACTGATGCACCCGATATTCATGGATGGATGGAAATCTGTGACAGAAAAATATTCCCCTTGACTTACATTCTCTACACTTCATAAACAATATTTACATAGCCTAACAAATCTGTGCTTCAAATGGGCAGTGGGCTTTTAAAAATGAAACTTTTCTCAAGAAGTCAAATTTCCCTTTTGTCCACTATCAAAGTCCAATGTAGATGATATACATGAAGCGTAATGTATAAATCACCAATCATTTTGTGATTGAAATTAAATTTGAAATCTCTGGAATAAAAGGGGTTACTCATTTAATAGATGGTAAACTTTTTTTTGAATAAGACTACATTTCAGATACATATTCTATTGATGTTATTTATATGTTTATACTAATATTTACTCAAATATCTTTTTTTTCTTTGCATGTCTCATTTTTCATCTCAAGTTATTTACTTTTAGCTCATTAGTAAGCAAGTGCCTTTTGAAGAAACAATGGGGCAAAGTTATTTGTCACAGCCATAAACTTTGCATAATAATAATATGAATAATTTCTACAAAATGAATATTGGAGTGATTGATGTTAATTTCAATGTCCAGCCTATTATCATAGTTTAAATAAAATATTTTTTATGAGTTAACAGTTTATGATTGAACTTTTTGGTCTTGGAAAAGGGTAAAACAATATCAGTACGTCCAAATTAAGCAGCAGCAACTACTGATAAAGGCATGGTGAAAAGTTTTTGTTTTAATCTGGCTTTCAAATGATGTTAATGTTTAATAAAAACCGACCACCGGGACACAAAAGAAACACTCTTAAGTTGTACTATTATGAGTGTGGTTTGTTTGAATGGTTGTGAGTCATCCTCTCCCCATTATCCAATGGCAATGAGATGTATTGGCTTCGGCTTTGTTTCATCAAGGGAATGCAGCGAAATCTCGACTTTGTTGTGCACATTAGGATTGTCAGCCATACTTTTAGAGAACTCATCAACTCAACTCAACTCAACACTTAATTATGTGTTAATTATGCAAGCTGTAAAGAGACCAACACATCTAGTAATTATATTTCGGAGTTGCCAAACAAGTGATCACAGACTTTGATGCCAGCCATTATTCTCCTTTTAAGATGGTCACCACACATTGATTTCACAGAGTTTGGTGGAGATCAATTGGCTTCATTCATGTCCAGAGTCATTGAAGGGGGGCGGGATCTATCTAGAATCAGCCGGGTCAGTGATTAAAACATGATTGTATTAATCGTGTCCTGCATCCAACAAAAGAGCATGCCTTCTCATTTTGTCTAATGGTTAAGCCCACTTTGTTCAGAGCAACTGCATTTTCCTTTAGACTGGCTTTTTGTATAAGAGGGTGACTTTAATCAGTATTCTTTTGGTTGGGTTTGATCAGTTTAGAGAAAAGACAAAAACCAACACAGGCATCTAACAAATGAGCTAATATACCTTTTAAATAATACTTCAAAATCAATAATACTCATCCAATCTCTTCTACGACATTGCTTTTTAAAATGTAAAATTCAATAGGGACAAACTGAATTATTAGTTCACCTAAAATTTAACTCAAAACTCTTGGGAACTTTAAAAGAAAACGTTTTGAATAATGCACTCGTAATTCTTTCCATTACAATAAACTGTGGTTTAAAAGAACCTTGAAATGATCATAAAATTGTCCATACGACGGTCCAATTCTCCTAAAGCTTATTATGAAAAGTTTTTGTTAAAGGAGATTAATGGTACGGTAACACTTTATTTTAAGCTGACATAGTTATGTGATGTCGCTACATGTACTTACTATAGTAATAACAATAAATTATGCATAATTACAAGTAACTAAGCCTAAACCAGTAAACTGTAACTCTATAAAGTACATGTATTTAATTCAATAGTACTTATTTCAGTAAGTACTATGTAATTATGTCACCTTAAATGCATACCTCAGGTCTTTAGTGACCTGGGCATTCATTTACTACCCTCCTCCTCGTTTATTTTTTAAAAAGTTAGACATCAATCTTAGTATTCCTCAATTAATTATGAATAATATGACAAGAAAATAATGCCTGTTTTGCATAAATTTTTGGTAAAAAGGTGTGTAGCTTAAGTTTTTCCTCCTTGTCGCCATCTCTGTTATTATCAACTATATGTTGGTTGTGCCTCGACATGACACAGCGTGGATGAACACAATGTTTGAGGAGAGTGCAGCTGTGGAGATTCTGGCATTCAGAGTCACAGATTATTCTTTTTGGAAGTATGGCCAACATGAGAATTTTCACTGGAAAAATGTCGTCTGAACAAGTAAGTAACATCCGCTTTTGTTCTGGTTCTGACCAATTAAGGGGGAAAAAAATCATTGCAGTAAATCGTTCTGATTAAATCTAACAATCACTTATCATATCAAGGTTAAACCGTGCAAATTACACTTTGTTCTAAAAAATGATAATGTTCAACATCACCCTTGCATGACTACATTTAATGATATTTTTCCTTGTTTTCGCATGGGTTTTCACATTCCAGTCTCCCTTTCTCTATAGACCCTTTTACAGTTGGTAAACATGGTGACGTTTTTTGTGGAGGCAGAAAGATCCATCTGGCCGCTTCACTAACGCTAGTTAGCAAGTATTGTTAGCTTGTTTTTTAACAATGACTGGAGAAAATCCGATATTATCTTAATGTGTAAGGTCACCCAGTGTCCAGGACCGCGATTGTTATTTTCAAAAGTTATTGTTAACGGACAGAACCAGATTGGCTGACCTGTAGCCGCCTACACGCTCACTCAATGCATGGATGATCTGACAGGATTAACGTACGTTACCTCGGGTGAGTGGCCTGACTTCTACACCTACCTTATATAGAAACCGATCGTAAAGAGAAACTGAGGGCATATAAATCTTTAGATGCCTATATGGTCCTGTACAAGACTTGTGTGTACGATCCGCAGTTCTGCCGAGCCAGCGCCGAGACCACGACAATGAAAAGAGTGACATTACAGTGCGATTTTAATGATGTGAATATTTTCTAGAAATAAAAGTTCCAGATACAGCATATTCACTTTTCATCAATTCTTGCACCAAACAACACAACAAGATGACATTTAATAAGTAACAATTATTTAAGCTCCTTATTATGTAGCCGAATCTGTGCTGTTTTGTATTGGGCGCCTCCAGTTTTCACTTTGTTTTGCCTCCAGCTAGCGCCGTGACGTAACTGTGACGTCGGCGCAAAAGGGGTCTATAGCCACTCCGAAGTGTCTTGCATTTTACATTTCGAATTGAGCTAAGGCAAGCAGAGAGTTTTGAACACTGGTTGGTTATGTACTTGCTCAAACATGTATTTGGGATACATTTTTTTTTACCCAAAAAAGCTTTGGACTGCAGCTATAAATAAGACAATGATGAATAATTATGTTTTTGAGTACCAAAATCAGCATATTTTTTAACAATATACAGTATAATGAAAGTAAATGAGAATTGGGACTGTCATTGGAGCTTGACAGCCCTGGCTCTCACTCACTTTCATTATACCGAATAATGTTAAAAATAAAATGCCCTCTTATTTTTGTACAGGAGAAAGAAAGTCATCCGGGTTTGGAACAACATGAGGGTGAATAAACTATTCCCTTAAGTAGGACATCACTGCCAGGCCCCGAATGCTTGTTCACGCCTGGTTTTATGCATCTGAGGTTTCAGTTGCAATACTTTCAGCTGCTTATAAATTCTCTGGCTTCAGCGGCCTCATGCTTTTATTTGGCGGAGCATTGATCTCCGACTGGATGGCAGATCACAAAGCGTTATCGTTCCACCATTCTTCACACTGTGGCTCAAATACATTAAAGTACACTGCCACCGCCAGATTAGGGTTAAAGTAAAAGCTCAAGTCAAAGTTTTATGTGCATATCTCTTCTATAGCCTATAGGAGCTTAACATTAAAAGGAATATCACATCGATCTCTAGTAGTAAACAATGATAGAAAGACAGCAGTCTGCAGCAGTCAGCTTAACCTTGGCAACTAAAACTTTAAAAGTATGTTGCTGTATTGAGGATTGCAGGTCTAATTTATTGATTAACATTTTTTTTTTAAGTCTGAACTTTTTCTCTAAACACAAAAGTATACTTTTGGTATTGGCATTAGATTCCTGAAAAACACATGACCAGATACCAGTTTGAGTTCAAAGCATCTTGATTCAGACTGAATGCTTAATTCTGTTTTTCTCTCCAGCATTTTTATAGCCAGTTTAATGTCAGTAACAGCTGCGCATGACGGCTGTTAGCATTACAAGTGCTCTTGTCGCGCAGGTTGATTAAAGAAATAGTTTTGATTCTGAAAACCTAATTGCATTTCCATTATGTTATGTCAAACACGGGCATTAATATAAGACTAAAACGCTAAATTGTTGATTATAAAAGCTGCTTTGTCCAGCTTTGAAGTTGCAGGAAGCTCGGCTCTTTCTCGGCCAGAGATGTTTCATTATTCATGCATTTTAATTAATTTCAGGAGGCCTAGCCAACTAACCAGTTTATATGAAGTGACAGAAAGACTGAGTCAGATTAAATTATCCTCTTCATGTGATTTGCGGCCTTCAGAGCCCCTCTCCCTCCCCCTCCAGGTTCCCCTCCCACCACACTTCCTTTCCATCAACAGCTTGTGTGTCTGAACCGAACCCAGTCGCACGTCTTTGTTTTAACTCTCCAAGCCTCAAGCGCATGCAAATGAATTTGGCACTTGACGTTTGAAGCGTAAGATGAAGAAAAATTCCCCAAGTGCAAAATCAAATAGATAAGAGGCAGGATTCCTCACTTTGCAGGAAATGTGTGTTTTGACTTGCTCTTGTCTTTCATGTCTTTTCTTTAGACTTAAGCGGTCAAGGACAACTGGTTTTGAAGACATTTGATTTTCAATATCCAATTGCATTGACGGATGTACTCTATTAATATCATACATCTGGTGTAATTGGTAAGAAGTGACACAATGAGTGGCTCATTCCTTCCTTCATTCATTCTTTTTAAAAAAAATCATCAAAAATAATAAATGAACAAATTAATACAAGAACAAATAAGCAAAATATATATATATATATATATATATATTTTTTTTTTTACAAGACTTAGGGCCAGATTTACTAAACAGGATATATTAGCGTGAGGGAGTAATTCCATAAAAAAATCGCCGATGATCTACTGACGACGTGCAAATTAAAGCATAAAGACACACCAGATAATTTCCATGTGGACCAACTCAATCTACCAAGAACAGTGAAAATTAGTATTTGCTTCTAAGCTATAGTTTGTTTTGGGTGGTGTAGAATGGAGCAAATACCGGTAAATTGACTAGCTGACTTAATTGACTTAATTGACTGATTGATAAATGTCAATTGAATCATACACAACAATGCAGTTTAAAAATAATAGGCTTGTTCGACTTCATGCAGCTCTGCGCAGACCGATCGGCGGCTGACTTGAAGCAGTGCACGTCGGTTAGAAATTTTGTCCGACTTGATGCAGCGCTGACTCCACGTGACTGTGACATATGCCATCAAAGTACCGCGAGAGCAATACGAGAGTAGCCGGAGGACTCAGCCAGCGCAGCTTCTCAAGAGCGGCTGCACGAGCTCTGATGATGTCACAGCTGTTCCACGATTCGCCGGATTCAACGCATGACAACGATCACGTGCGTTTCATGTTTATTCTCATACATTTAGTTCCACTAAGGCTCACAAATCAGTTTTTTATAACAGTAAATAGTCTTTTCATGTAGTCGCGATGTTATATTGTATCATGTTTATCATATTATCAAAATAAAACTGATTAAAAAACGTTGACTCCACGTCATTGAATTGGCTTATTTTGAACTTTATTCTGGTTCAAACAGATGCTGTATGAAGCAGTAACCTTTTGAATGAAAATGTGTCTGAAATATCTGTTTATTTGGCAAATGTTGCATTTATTTCACTTAAGCTGTGGTAAAGCATGAAAACACCACGTGAGCGGTCACTACGGGAACCAGAAAGTGTCCGACTTCACGTCTCCGTTTGCAGCTCCTCCCCGCCTGCACGCGGCTAATCTCGCCGATCGGTTGCATCCAGCCGCAGGCGATGTCGAACACACCTAATGACTTAAAGCCATTAATGATGTAAGGATAAAGACAACATATTTTAAGTTCATTGAAATATATTGAAATAATTAGGATTTTAATGTTTTTGAAAGAAGTCTCTGACACTGTAATACATATATGTATGTATATGATCAATACTGTATGTTTATATACATTGCACTATTGCGCTTGAAGTTATACAAAATTCAACATATTTTAAGCCAATTTAATGTAATTTAAGTTGAAATGACTTGAACACAAAAAGTTGATTGTACTTATAAATTTAAGGCAGCAACTTTTTATTTGTTTATTTTTTATTTCTTTTTTACAGAACATCACTCTGAGCCCTTTAGATTGAAACCTTACATTGTGATAGCAGAAAAAATAAGCAACACAATCCTTATTAAATAATCACCGCTGCCTATTCAGTCTTGCATTATACATAGTTTGATCAATGCTTTATATTAAACCTGACAAACAAAGTTATTTCCTCCTATTATGTGCCAGCTGAAAATCAATCATTAGATGCTATCGAACACCCAGCTGGAACTGAAGCCCTCACTCTCAAGCTTAGATGATATTTCGGTTTTCCATTGACACATTGCTCATGCAGAAGAATGCTCTGTAATAAAATGATGTGGTCTTAAAGTCCCTTTAATATAATAATAATAATAATAAAAAAGTCAATAATTTGTCATAATTTCATAATTTTATCCTCTAAAACTCATCTTTGATAACCAAAATTACATTTTAAACGTTTTTTTTTCTTGAAAAATAAAGTCGTCATGCCTTAAACTAGTTTGAATGTAACCATGCGCACCTTTGCATCATTTAGAGTGGCCCCACCTCCACTCACACACACCAGGTCAGAGATTGACCACTCATTGATGTGATAGGTTACAAGGTTGTGATGTCAGAATCACCAAAGATTTCAAACTGTGATTTTGAGACTAACTTTGGTTCACAGCAGTTTTAAGAAGAACATGCAGCAATGGTGTTGACTTTGCTTGACTTTGAATTTACTCAATGTTGTTTAATTAAAAACACCACATAGACATATAAACAATTTTTTTTTTACCACAGAGGCGACTTTAAGAAAATGGCGCATTGTGCTTAATTATTTATCAAGCGAAAGGGATTCTGATCTTAAGTTAATAAAACCTTACAGTATGGGCAAATATTTTTGGGTAGGTTAGACTGAGTAGGTTCATACTGAAGAAGCCTTAAAAATCGATAACCTTTCTAGGAATTACTGTTCATCCATATGTGTTCCATCAGAGTAACCGCCGACGTCAATAAATTGTCCAACGTTGCCAGCAGCGGCAGTGGAAAAGTGCAAGAGTCATCTGTTATACTACACCAGGCCACCACGGAATATTGGTCAGCGGCGACAGGACACTTTAAAATAAAAAAGGCTGACTTTGACGCCCCGATAGGGCACAGCAAGGAGATGAATTGAGAGTAAACTCTGTGTTGAAACTCATAAATCTCACATTACAGGCCATATTCAGCTGGGAACATTCAGCATGAGCTGCAGCCCAGTGTCTTTTTTTTTTCACGAGTAGCCATCTTACTAATTACTCGACATGGCGGTTTTAGCGCTGTGGTCATGACTGAATGCTTGTCCTTGGTAAGTTAGCGAGCTGCATACAGTATGCTTTAAAACTTCCCCTGTGAGTGTTATCAAGTTGTCAGAAAATAGATAGGCCGAAAAAGAAAAGAAACTGCAACAGGGCGATTCGAGTGCCTCGCCCCCGCCGTTCTGCCAAGGTCTGATGTTTGCATTGTGACGAGAACTACAAAAGAGTCCCTGATGAATTCAAGCTGTGGTCGATGTGAGCAAGGGGTCAAGAAAATGTGGTATGTCTGGGTGACCTTAATCACACACAGGTTCAGACGGACTCCGGTTTCACTTGTGGGCCTTATTTCAGGTCACTGCCTCAAAGTCAAAGGAGGGCACAGTCATTATCTCTAGTAGGAGAACCCAATCATCCACACGATGAAATGAGCTCCGGTCTCACAATGCACTCAAGTGTTGTCCATCTCCCTGGGCTGAACACATGTATTCGCAGTACGTGCTAATCTATGAAGTGAATTAGCCGTAAGAAATTAGTTCTGGTCTGCTCGCTGTTGCCTCGGCACAAAGATTTACAACCCATCAAACAGCATCGGTACTGAACCGACATCAAAACCAGTGCCTGGAAAATAGACTATATTAGTCATATTGTGCATTAGGGTTGGCTATTATAGCTAGCTGCTCTGTTGTGCCTGTTATTGACATTGCACACACAATAAATGTATTACATTATATAATTGCATGTTATTTCAATGGTTATATCTACTATGTAGCTAAAAAAGGTAAATGTTACAATATAGCACCAGCAAAACAGCCTATGACATCTCATTAGTATTTATAAGTGTGGCTCACATGTATTTATGCTTGGATAGAAACATAATGGTATAATCCAAAGTATAAATTTTAGACAAAAAAAATATAAAATGTTCACAAATCCTACATAAGGATATATACAATATTAAATACATAAGTTGATTTTATTGGATTTTTATAAAAATAATCGTGATGATAATATATTAGTATTATATGTTTTAAATAAAGCTTTGATAATAATTAACTGCAGTCATACAAGTAATGCAAATAACGGCTTTTATTAGGCCTGTCTATATTTGAGCGAATAAATAAATAAATAAATAAACGCATTTTTGCTAAAGTTTCTCCATCATGTCTTTCTGCAAACAAACAAACAAACTGATAAATGATAAATCATTGTAAAATTATTCACCAAGATTTGTCCTTTATATCAGCTGGTTATTTTAGATACTATGTCAAAATCTTGATATTGCATAAGTGGGTGACACTTTAAGTTAAACAATATATTAACAATTAGCAATGCGTTTTTAGAGTATTTATTAATATTTGTTAATGTTAGTTGATAAAAAATACAACTGTTCGTAGTTCATGCTAGCCCATTAAAGAAAATGTAAACAGATACAGCTTTTGATTTTAATAATGTATTAGTAATTGTTCAAATTAATATTAAAGACACAATATGTAACAATATGTTTTTTTTCGTCACAAGAGGGCACAATTTCCAAAAATAACAAAGGAGTAGGTTGATGACGCAGTGATGAGCTGAATTATGGGACTTGATGGATCTAATAATGTTTATGGTGGAGTGCAAACATTCATGTTGTTTTAACAGTTGTTCTTTCGCGATTGCTAAAGAGACAGATATCACACACGAGTCCCGCGGATATAAAGGAATAAGGACATTTAATATTATTCACACAGGTCAGTTTATTTGACGAATTAAACTTGTGAGGTAGTTCATCGCTGCCTCACTTGGTCTAGTGTTAAACACACTATCACACTAAACGGCATTTAAATGTGTGTTGAAAATTGCAATAATGTTATACTATGTGTTAGTGCGTTTGCTATATGAAACTAGCAGTAAGCTAGATCAACATTAGAATAACATGCTGACCATATTCTAACACTTTGTCATGTTGATCTAACATTACATAACATTGATTTGTTTTATCTACATTTTCTCACCTGTCTAATAAAGCTGTCAAGTCGTGACTCGTAAAGCTTTGTCAAGTCCAAGTTAGTCGCGGACGTGGAGCTCTCGACATCTCAAAAACGCCACGCTGATATTGATCCTCATTTTAGTTCACCTTGTTAGTCCCAAAGTCTGCTTGCCATGGTCTATGTTTGAAAGAAACAAGAACTGTGTGCAGCGATATGCACTACCAGCCCGTTCTCATCCTTTAGCATCATATGTGATGCTATATGACAAAACGGCGAAATACTACGCACATGGCACTTTATCGTTAATATAACACGCGAACCCAAGGAGTTATAAATCCTTTAGCGTAACATGAGACTACCCTACCCTACCCCACACCTAAACCTACCCATCACAGCGCGTGTTACGGGTTACGATAACGGGTGCCATGTGCGTAGTATAGCGCCGTTTTGTCATATAGCGTCACAAATGACGCTAAAGGATGAAAATGCGTTGGCACTACACAGTTGTCCACGTCTGTCACCATGGTTACATCATGGCTATGGAAGTATGAACAGAAACCGAGGATAGCGCGGATATTGCGACATTTTTTTTTTTTTTTCTCAGGACGGCCACATATTTAAAGTTGCAATTTTCATCTGAAATAAAAAAATAAATAAATCGTTGGAGACTATTTGGATATTGTAAGTACACAACTGCAGGAAATGTGCAAGTGATTTTTGGATATTTTATTACAAAATTCCCACAATGTACCTTTAACTAAGATAAATAAATGTTAGTTTATGTTATCTACTGTAGTCAACGTTTTTGCACAGTATAAACTATGGTCAAATGTAGCTGTGGTATCAACCACAACCATCGCTCCTGTAAATACTGAAGCCGAGCTTCTGTAAACTCTTTGTAGACTTGATTTAGAGTTATCAGGCTCTAAATCACGTTAGATAGAGCTGCCAGTCCACAGGCACTCTCGCCTATGTTTAATTAGTACAGATTGACTCCCTCGTCAGAGTGACACGTGCTAAAAGCAAGACTACGAGCAATGGCTCCCATATCCCCCATTGATTTCAATATCATTCAGTATGATAGCTTTGTAGTGTTGTTTTTACACCTGAGGTCCTTGCCACGCAAACAAATAGAAAACAAGCACAGCAAACACTCTACACTTAAAGCTTGACAGCGCTTTAGTCAGACTTCAAACTACATGTGACTGGAGCAAAATGACGATCTGCTCTGGTGCAGGCTGAGGTGAAATTATTTCATCTCGTGAGATCTAACCAGCCAAAAAACATCACAAATATACGGTGTCGGCGGAAATCACATGCAATAATCCGTTTAACTGGTCTATCAAACGAAGACTTCAGATGCTCAGCTAATGAATCAGTTATGACTCCCAGTTTGATTGTTTCAGAGCGTTCTAAACAGTCTTAACACGTTTCACTCGATTGCATGAGCTCAGCTGTTCATTTTAAGGGACAGTGGCTCAATGTTTCGGGGGAGGAATAGCATTATCTGTCCATGTGCTTGGCTTCTGCTTATTGAGATTTATCATGCCCACCATCCATGGCAATCAAAAGGCTTCGCCCCATTCAGACAGATTGCTGAAAAGCCAAAGCCCATTTTTTATTAATAAAAATTAAAAAAAAAAAAAAAAGGAGACAGAGAGAGAGGCAAAGCAATATGAAAGTACATAGTTCACAAAAGAGAATGCTACTGTCTTTTATCTGCTGATAAAACAACTTTTAAAAACTACAACATTTGAAACAGCAATGACCATATGAAATGTTTATTCCTTTATGAGTTGTCAAAACATCAGTGAGCTTTGAAAAAAGCAGACGCTTTGGTCTGGTCTTATGATTTCAATTTTTTTTTTTTTTTTTTTTTGCTTTTTAAATCCAACGATCCAAGCCGTTCTGTTCAAATATTAAAATCTTAGACACTTTGAAAGGCGCGCTTTAGGTGTATTTTCAGCGCAAACGAGAAGTGCTTGGTTTGAAAAGGCATCCGTTTCATTTTAGTATTGAAAGGTGTTTTAAAAAAATGTGTTCCATAAAGGAGGATAAGACTGCACCCAAGCAAAGTAATTTATCTTTCAGTGCCTCTTTGTCCTATTTATTTAGAAAATATACAAAATGTTTCAAGCACCCGTCATGTGTGACAAAAGCCACTACTGTTAGATGGAGGGAAGCAAAGAGTATGGTATGGTATTAAACAATACAGTAGCTTTCAAAGTGCTTACTAGGCAAGCGGCAGGCATCCGAAGGCATGCAGGGTCTACAGGGCAGATCTCTGGGGCCGACAATCTGTACGAACAGTATAAGCTTCCAGCTCCTGCTCACATTCCCCCTGAACAGCAGGTCTGTCTCTCTTACATTTGACTGCCTGCAGCCAGATTTAATCTAATGAACGCGTAATGGGACACACACACACACACACTATCCTATAATAAAATCTTCCTGGGTCTGTTTTGCAATGTAATTCCGAGCTGACATTTTGTTGACATTCCAGATCAGGGTTTTGTACTTCAGTCCAAAGCAAGACAAAGTTCGGATGTCATAAATATAAAATGATCCATAGTATGAATAGCGATCTTAAAAATAGCAAGCTCTCTGCCCTGATATTGATATTTGCTAATAACCTCTGCCAGCACGTTAAGTTTGGAAGAATGTCAATTCAAGCTTGCATAATTCTAATATCTTTGTCTTCTGGAAACTTAACAGTCTGTCTGCTCCCGTTTACCGTCCACTGAACGCGTCTGGCCGTCTGCTGCACAGACCGTGGAGGGGATGATGCATATTAAATCGAGAGCACCGGCCATTCAATTTGGCCTCTGATCACACGTTTTGGTCCAATTATAAAGGAAAGCTAATTGAGTTAAATTCCATTTAGCATTTTTTGACCACGTTATACAATGTTGATTTATTCTGTTAACACTTTTTCCCTCTCCGATCTAGCACCGGTTCACATTTAAAAGTGCATTATATGGTCTCCTGACTATGTGACGTCCACACGCCACCCACTCTTGTCGTTCCGAGCTCTAATGAGTCTGCTGCCGACTAATTAGAGAAATATGTCTCGGTTGCGCTTGTTGTCCACCCCTGATGATGAGGGGGTTCAAAAAGTAGGGACACAAAAACGAAAGGTTCATTCTAGTGGTGTTGAGAGAATTTGCTTCTAGCATTGTTTAAATAGCAAAAGAGATTTAATATAATACAAAGGTTATACAGTACCACTCAAAAGTACTTTTTTTGTGAAAGAAATTAACTTTTTCATTTTGAACAGTATTAAACTGTTCAAACTGAGACATTGGAGAAACTTATAATATTCTATTTTAAATTAAAGGATTTATTTTGAACTTTCTATACATGTATGTGCAGCTGTTTGCAACGTTGATAATAATCAGCCCGCTCTCATCCCAAGGCGTCATAGGCCCCGTTTACACGAAGGGAAAACGCAGATATTTCCCAGCGGATTGGCCGCTCGTTTACACGAAAACCCCGTTTTTATCATAGAAAACGTTTATTTTTAAAAACTCCGGCCAAAGTGGAGATTTCTGAAAATGCAGGTTATGTGTTGTCGTGTGAACTGGGAGAAACGGCGTTTTAGGTTCTCTCTTGTCGATTCTCAGGATTCTGATTGGCTTGCATGACTTTATCCTTAACCTCTTAACCCCGCCAATAGGTTTGGCATAGATATGATGGCGTTCGACGGCGTATTTATGCGAGTGTGTTATTTATGAAAACGGAGATTGGGAAAATTTTCGTTTTGCTAAATATGTGTAAACGTGGCCATAAACTGACACTTTTGACAATGCATACCCAGATAGAAAACTGACATTAAATCAACGTGGAAATATGACGTTGAAACAACGTTGATCTGACATAGTTTTGCTCATCGAATTAACGTTGAACCAACGTCAGACGCGTCATTCTTTCAAAACTAACGGAAAATCAACTTGAAATCAATGCGTTGTTTCAACGTTATGAAAGCAAACCAATTTTCGATTTAACGTTGAACCAATGTCAGACGCGTCATTCTTTCAAAACTAACGGAAAATCAACTTGAAATCAATGCGTTGTTTCAACGTTATGAAAGCAAACCAATTTTCGATTTAACGTTGAACCAACGTCAGACGCGTCATTCTTTCAAAACTAACGGAAAATCAACTTGAAATCAACGCGTTGTTTCAACGTTATGAAAGCAAACCAATTTTCGATTTTCATTTAGCTTTGAAGAATGCCGCGTCTGACGTTGGTTCAACGTTAATTTGATGAGCAAAATCAACGTTGTTTCAATGTCATGAGAGACGTCGTTTCCACGTTGATTCAATGTCAGTTTGCTGTCTGGGTATACATCCAATGCACAGGGACCCACAGCTCTGCACAGTTTGTACATCTCCCTCATTTAACACACCTGATTCAGATCATCATCTCATTAAGAAAGAGCGCTGAACTGGACTGGGTGTGTCAGATAAATACAGCCTTGGTGAGCAAAACAAGTCTTCTTTCAAAAACATAGAAGCATGTTACAAGCCTAAACATTTGAATGGTGTATTTCAGTATTCCTTATATTTCTTTTCAAATATCAGAAATGCCATTCATAATAAGCTATTCAGACCAGGCTTAAGAGCGACAGCTGTATGTTAAGCGTGACAAACGCAAGCCTTGTTGAGAGACAGCTCTGTTGAGGGGCTATTATATAGTCAACAAAGGTACGACGGCTTGGAGCAAATCGCTTGTCTATAGTGTGGTCAAACATTGTTCGGAGCAGGGTTCAAAAGTCTGCCCTAATTGGGTTTCTCTCTTGAGACCATGTCTACTCCATGTCAGATATGTAGCATAAACTCGCCGGCAGAGCGGAGCAGAGAGTGTCTGAGGCGTAGTGATTAGCACCCTGCCCAGTTAATTTTAGCAAGGTTTGGAACAGGACTAATCAGGAATTAAGAGTCGGCATCCACCCTAAACCACCTTCTTTATGCCATCACACTTTCAGGATGGAAAAAAAGGCAATTGTCTGCTGTCTCCGATTATCCCCAGGAAAGCCTATAATCTGGCTGACAGTACTTAAGGAGTCAAGCAGCAAATAAACAACATTGATTATCATTCACTGTTCTTTTTTCTCCCTTATTTTTTTTGTCCTGTAGATAGAGGAGGAAGTTTGGTGGCTCCAACCCCCCTTCTTACCATCTGCTTCAGCAAATGTTAAGGCTGAGTAAATACCCCTTAGTCCTTTGTCCAAACCAGATTATCAGCTATTCTAAGATGGGCCTGTGCTCTTATCGTCTTCCAATCTCTTTTGCGAGCGTAAATCAAGAAATCTGTGCTGGATTACCTGGATTACAGTGGGTCTGAACAGTGTCTTTATGTCAACGCCTCCCAACCTGACTAGCCGATCTTCTGCTTACCCACTTAGAAAAGATCTCATGCAAATGTCCGTTCCGCACGGCACTGTTTCCTACAAATAAGCCCTGAAGATGGAGGAACTGCATACTTTGGAAAATGAACACATGTTTTGTGTTAGTCACAATTGTGTATATTTCTTACAAGGAACAGTTCACCCATAAATTAAACTTCTGTCATCATTTATTCACCCTCATGACGTTCCAAGCCTGTTTGACTTTCTTCTCACGGTAAAACACAAAGAAGGCAATTTAAAAAAAAAAAAAATGTCCGCACTGCTCTTTTCCATTCAATCAAAGTAAAAATATATATATTTTTAAAAAATCTTGAAAGAAAGTCATAAGGATTTGGGGAGAGATTTTATTTAAAAAATGTCAAATGAATCAAGATTTGCATCATTAAAGAAGAAAATTTCAAATGGCATTTAGAGGCTTTTGCATCTGAACTCTTCATTTCTTTTAAATTCCACATTAATATATAGTCAGTTAGATCGTTCATTTTTAGAAGATTTACATTTTGTTAAATTAACAGAAAAAAAAATACCGTGTTTTCAGACCTTGAATAATGGAAAGAAAACAACAGAGCTGTATAATATATATGCAAATATATTTCACAGCAGGACAAATATTACTTGTATCGTTTGCCTTACAATAAAAGTGTTTTATATAAGATAAATAAATAAATAAAATAAAAAAAGCAGGTTTGGAACAACATAGTAAATTATGACAATGTTGATTTTTGGGTGAACTATTCCCCTTCAACATACATTAACATCATTAAAACAGCCATGCCACTGATAAACAAATAAATGAATACATAGTGAATTATGTTGCAGAGCAGTGCAAAGATGTGGTACACAAAATATACCTTCCAATATATGCAGACAAAATGAAAAACAAGCTCTGGAAATTGAATTCTGATCCCTTGTTTCAGAAGAATGCATTTCTTAGACAGTGTCCTCCTGAAGATTAGTGTATAACAACATTCTTCAATTGAATTTCGAGAGCATTTAATCAGACAGCAGTGTATTTATTTTGAAGCTTTTTTACATTTTCCCCTTGGAATAATAAGCATATACAACCTAGCAATCCTAGACAAACAAGCACGACAATCAAGTTTAAAAGCAATTCCTAATCTCCCCCGAAAACCAACAAAAAAGCTATATGGCTGTAGAGCCGCTTTAACGTCAGACGTGCTCCATTTAGGACAACCTCTTCTGCATTAGGATACTTTTGAGTGTAAGAAACAGCAGACTCTCTAATTGACTAAACACGTTGCTCAAAACTGCACTGAAACAAATGTCTGGATACATACAGACTCACAATTCATTCCCTTCATCAATAACATTAACATCAGCTATCTCCGAGCAATTGTATGTAAATCTGTGCAGCCTTAAAAATAGTTATCCCTGTGTGGCTTGTGAATATTTATACCATTGTACTTTTAACCAATGGGCACATTTTAACAAGCGACAACCGTTGCCTTTAAGAATTTTTGAACCCACAGCTGTAAAAAATGATTGAATAATTCAGTTTGGCAGAGATTTGGCAGCAGGAGTCCACTGCACCGCTTTGAGTGCAAATAACAGAGACCATCTTCCTGTTTCCTACACTGCTGCACAGAAAATGCATAACTAGCACTACATAGAGATAATCAGCAAACCCTTTGGGGCTTGGACACAATATTCTCAGTCTGCAGTAATTCCCTCGTGTACCTGATCATTTATAACGACAGACGACTCTCCGGTACCCTCAAATCCCGGCCCCATTCTGCCCCTCTGTGTGTGATGTAATACTGAGGACACAGGATATGATCGATATGAATTATAAATACGATCTCAAGACATATGTTTTGTTGCACTTTCTCAGCAATCTGATCCTAGTCGGTCCTCTTCATGATACATTTTGTCATTCTAAAGTCCAACGATTTATTAATTCATGAGCTCTTCTATGTTGCAGTACTCTCATAGTCAGCACCTGCTGGAGAGGTACTTTCATAGGCATTCAGAGTCAAGTAATGCAAAACCCTCACTGGTTTCACTTTCATTGTGCTGTGGAAGCGAGGCTGGTTTGGAATCATTACGTTTCTTTAAATTAATCAAAATTAAATGTATTTTTAGAAATAATTCATGCATTTATTCTTTCCCATGCACCAACACGTGCAGGAAAGGAAAAGAGAACAGTAAGCTATGTGTTTCTAAGGATTTGTAACATTGTGCAAAGTCTGATGTGAAAGGTAACATTAAAGAAACGTTCACCCTATTATTTAAACTGTGTCATCATTTACTCACCCTCACGTCGTTCCAAATCTGTATGACTTTTTTCCTCTAAAGAACGCAAAAGAAGAAATTTTGAAGAACTGGTTTGGTTCATATAATGAAAGTCAATGGGGTCCAAGACAACAGCACTGTAAAAAAAATATTGTTGGTTTAACTTAAAAAATTAAGTAACCTGGCTGCCTTAAAACTTTAAGTTCATTGAAATGGAAAAAAAAAATGAGTTAGTACAATGAAGGAGATTGATTTAATCATCAGAAACTCAAAGTATTATGTTTTCAGAACTATATAAAATTATTTAAGTTGAATTGACAAAAGAAATGTTGTGCTCATGATTTTTTTTTTTTTACAGTGAGCCCACTACCTTCAACTGAAAAAAAATAAAATAAAATGCACATGAGGCTGCATTTGTTTGATCCAAAAAAAATATAGTAAAAATAATAATAATCTGAAAAAATTACAATTTAAAATAACTGTTTTTCAGCATTATTACTCCGTTCTCAGAAATCATTATAAAATGCCGATTTTCTGAGATGCACAAGAAACATTTCTTTTTATTAAAGCTGAAAACAGTTGTGCTGCTTAATTTTGTTTGCAGAAACTGTGATACTTTTTTCATAATTCTTTGAAGAATAGAATGTTCAAAAGAACAGTATTCATTTGAAAAACAAATCTATTGTAATATAAATGTCTCTACTACTTTTGATCAATTTAATGCATTCTCGCCGATTAAAAGTATTAATTTGTAAGTATAATGTCTAACTTTGTGTGTAAATGACTTTCATTTTTTGGGTGAACTTTACAGTCCCTTTAACCTGTTCAAGGTTGTTTTAGGCTAATGTACGCAATCCCTGAGGCATTTCCATTATTAAGGCTGAAACTTTACAGTTAATCAGTCTCCTTATTGACAGTTGCTTTATTAGATTATGAGCAAACATGCAGGTACGTTAGCATTGTGCACGCCACACGGAGCCACATAATCCGTGGCATCCAGTAGCAAGCATTTCTATTTGATTCAATGAGAATTATTCTTTCTCTAAACGCTGTCAAACAAATAATACATTTAAGCTCAATGCCACAAATCAAGCAGAGCCAACACACAAAACTCTCCTCAGCTGTCACAGTCAATTTGAAGAATAACAATAGCTAAATTACATATCTTTTAAGAAACATAATTTGCCAGCAGATGGAGACCAATCTGTTGGAACATTTTTGCCCATTCTTTAAATCCAAAGACAGTAAGACTCACTGGAATACTCAAGTTTGATTGGTTGATTCATTCTGCATTCAGATTTGCATAATGACCACTTGACAGTATGATTGACCGTTCGCAAAGACCCGCCCCCCTTAGTTACTGTCGCTATGTCCGACAAGCTATACGCTGCTCTCACACACACACACACACACCATGTTCTCACGAAGTGAAACATTCATCACGGAATGACAACACACTACAGAGAGGACAGACCAGGTTACTTTTGATATTGAACTTATTAAACAAAGTCTCACCTTTCAAATGTGGTCTTCTTTTAAAGAAATTTAAACAATAAATACCGTTTTGTGGCTCTTTAATGTGTAGTGACAGATCGCTGAAGAGCATCAGTTAAAGCTGCTCGTGATCTGATCATCTCTTCCTTCTAGTTCATTTATAACATCAAATAAACATGAATGAACATAAGAAGGAACGTTGTTTTAACCCGAGAAAGGCATCCGTACATTCCGTTTTTCAAGTTCAAATCCTCCCAATGTTTATCTACTAACTCTCCTGACTGCTTTGTCGGACAAAATGGCGGATGGCGAAGTATGATTGGTCAGATCACCTGTCAATCAAGCTCCCTGCTAAGGGTCAATTGACTGTTGTAAAAAGCAACTGATCTCATGACTGTGCAAGTCTTTTGTATTATTCTGTGGTCTCTTTCTTCTCGAACAGCTGATTAAATGATATTTACATTTATGCATTTGGCAGATGCTTTTATCCAAAGTAACTTACACTTAACTCAAGCCTTATATTAAATCAATTCTTGCATTCCCTGAATTGAACCCATGACCTTGGCATTGCTAGTGATGCCATGCACTACAGTTTGAGCTACAGAAATTTAAAATCATATCAATTCAAATCACTATTTCATGTGCATTCCTTTATTTATTTGGTAGAAGCTGAGAAGCAGCAGCCTGTTGATTGTATATTATCTCTCACATATTTGATGCAGAATCATAAAACATTTAAAAATGTATATATACATATACATTTATCTGAAACACGGGCAAGCTGTAGTGAGCAAAAGTGTTTCACGAAAGAGCAAATGTGCTTTGATGATGGTCTTCTAATGGAGGTGTGCATGCAAACATAGAGTGTACACATAGTTTAGCACATTGAGAGTTTACATTGTGATATTAATAGCATGCTGACATTTGCACACTACCTCAGGAAAAAAAAAAAGGAGACAAGCTCAACGTAGTGCATGTGCACCATTTTCTCTAATCACCAAGGACATATTTCCCTTAGGGGAAATGGGTAACTCTCCAGTCTTGCAATTTAAAGTAACTTTGATAAGCAATTAAATTGTTTTCCATTGCGCCTCTCATTTCTCCCTTCTTTCATGTGAACTTCTGGAACAGATGCTTTGAAACCACATACATGGGAACAATAGCTGGCTCATGGGCCCGCACACAAACGGATGTTGAGGTATTATGTGATCAGTGAGCCTTATAAATTGTAATTGTTCAGTCTTATAAAAAGGTAAATTTCAATAGATGCATAAATTCCAGTGCAGTTGCCTAATTGAGCTAAATAAATGTGGTTGCCTTATTTATAAACTGCCACTGACTAAGAACTTGTGAGTTTAAAGAGCCAATGTGGCTCAACATTTATGCTTTATATAGGCTTTAATTAATGCACCACAACCGTCTTTATACTTTACAGTAAAACAAACAAACATATTTTGAAAGGAATTAAGTAATATATTAAATGTGAATATATACAGTGGGGTCCAAAAATCAGAGACCAGATAAAAATAATAATAATAATATCAAATAATATATTTTGTGACATGCTCCCCTGATTATATTGTTTATAATAAAAATAAGCATTGCTTTAAACAACTACAATACAGAAACATTATCATAATAGTGGTCTCAGACTTTTGGACCCCATTGCATATTGTTTAGTTAATAAATGACGCATGGAAATGTGCAGTACAATGCAAAAGACTTTAATAAACTTCCAAAGCTCAAACATACATAAAACAGTAATATACAGTTGACTTCACATGTTGGCAAATCAAAGAAGAATACAAAGATAATGTAAGGTGCTTCATAAATAAAGAGTGATGAGACCCTTACATTAAAAAAAGTCCTTTTTTTTTTTCCTTCCCATCTTTTTCTTTGCCTATCACAAATATCTAGGCATATCTAATTGTTTCTTGCACAGTGCTACAGTTTTATGTGTGAGTCATTCTGTGTTTCCTACTCCAGAGTGTTACACTTGACACCATTAAGACATCTGATACCGCCGCTGGAATAAGAGGTCAAACATTTGGGCCCAAAGACACTTCTACAAATCAGCCCATTTGCTAAAAAGGAGTAAATTACTGCTTGAACAAAAGTGCTATCCATCAAAGCAATTTATTAGTGATGTAAAAGTCATTCAAGACGGAAAAACCCGACAGCTAAGTTTCACAAAAGAGCTGCTTGTTATCACGACTTTAAAGTGCTCATGTAGTGTGAGTTCTCGTTTGATTGCGAATGTATTGCTGTTGACATAAAATCTGAATAGTCCACGTTGTATTTTCGTGCTCTGTATTGAATTTTCTACTTTTAAAATACTTTTTTTTTCCCATCTCTCTAGTGTGAATACATAGCATGTCAGTTTCAGAATATACAAACACCCAGGTGATGTAACTAAAACCTACCATCTCGTATGACAGATTGCCGGAGGCTTTCTATTCAAAATCAGTTAAATACATCTTACAGGTTATATTGGCTCTGGTAAAAGCGAACTACACAGACAACACATAAAGGTCAGACCCGGTGTCCCTTTCTACTGCGTACAAGGGGATTCTTTGATTAGAAAGCAGGAACACTGTCCCATATGATTGCAGCTTAGTAAAGCATTAGGGCTATATTAGACTCTTCCACGTCCAAAATTCGGAGGCAATCAGTGTCACAGCATAAAGTGTGATGGTACCTCCTATGGAGGGCCATGCATTTCAATGTTAGCCACACGTTAACAAGCCTCGGCAATCAGTGATGACGAGTTTGCCGTATCAAGGCCGTGATAACGGATCGATCGGATACGCCGCCTGTGCGAGCACAGAATGAACAAATAAAACAGTAATAGCAGGTGAGCAAAGGGTACATAGAGTAAAAAAAAGAAGAAAAAAAAGA